>NW_010393744.1:19905-22694 GCF_000710305.1 Buceros rhinoceros silvestris | reverse complement strand
CGAGGAGGTGGACGAAGATGTGTAGGTGGACCCGTGCGCCTTACAGGAGAGCGCAGTGAGCGGAGGGGTGGGAGGAGAACGAAGGAAGCAGAACGGGCGGTGCCGGGGCAGTCGCTCTCCGCCTCCGGTGGGCTGAGCGCTGCCTAGCCCGTTGCTGAACGTGTGTCGAGCTGCTCCCCACTGCTCCGCTGCCCAGCGTGGTGGTGTAGAGCATGGAGCGTCTCTTCCGCTGGTTCAGGTCATCTGCCCGCTTGTGCCATCCGCCAGCGTCTTTGGCTCCCCCGGTCTGTTCCCTGGGGGCAGAAAAGGCCTCGATGTTGTGCAGTCACAAATCCAACCCACAGCCCCAGGGGACTGCTGTGGAGAAAATTAACTCCATCCCGGCACCCGGACCTGGTGCAGCAGAACACAAAATATGTCACAGAGGGAGGGCCACGGACTCCTCCAGATGAAGAGGTGTGGTGGTGTTGCTGTTGGGCAATGCAGATGCATACACTCAGTAGTCAAAAAAAGATCGTGCCTCTGTGTCTTGGCCTGGCAATCCGCAGGGGTCTGGGAGAGCTAACTTTGACTTCGTCTTTTGAGAAGACTTGCAAGAATGCTACAAAAGCTGTAAATATGCCTTTCCTCTTCCAAAGAGTTACCTGGGAAAAGGAGACCTTTGGTAGAAAATCAATTTATATTCTGGAAAGATTAAGAAAACTTGAAGTTTGAGGGGGGTTGGGGGGTGCGGGAGGGGAGAGTCGGTCGTGAGGAAACAGGGAAACTCTGAAAGGCGGTATCGTATTTCCAGGAGAGGAGCAAAGATGGTCTAAATTTAGGGCAGGGGGCAGGGGAGTGATGGGAGAGAAAGAATTCTGAAATTTGCTGTGCCTCCCCAGTGCACAGGGTGGAGATAGTGATTCAGATCTGTGCCCAGCACAGCAAAGATGGTTCATGGTTCCCATGATACAACCTCTGTAAAACACCAAACGGACCCATATTTCACAGAGTTTTAGGTTTTGTGCATTCCTTGCTTTTCAGCGTTTATCAGCTGACTGGTGTCTCAGCATGTGCCTACATCAGGACTTCTTATCCATTTTATATTGTTCTTAAAGGAGTTTGGTGTTGTAGATAATTTCTCGCTATATGTGATTGCGGTGAGTGTATACAGGAAGTTTATAAGAATCCCTGCTGGGATTCACTTTTACAGAGCTGACTGCTCCTGATCTCAGGGAACAGAGCTTGCATCCAGGACTGGTCTGTTTAAAACCGACCCAGTGGACATCCAGGAGTGGCTGGGATACGACATGCAGGAGCAACAGTAGAACAATGAGCTCTGCGGGTCCTGTTTTGGAGTGCCAAGAAGTGTTACTCGATTGCAGCAGGTAGTCTAGAGTGCTAACGAATCAATACAAAAATAATTTAGATTGGAGGAAGCCTCCGGAGTTCACTTGGTTTAAAGTGGGTCCGACCTCAGAGTGCAGTCAGTTGCTTAGAGTTAAGGTCTCAGAATCTCCTGGACTGTTTGCTGAGACCTTTGCTATTCGCTCCTCCCAGATCATCTCATCGTGTTTTTGCTTTGTCAGGTTGCTACAAGGGATGCCGCCGCTGTGCAGTGCACTCAGGAAAGGGACCTTAACCGAATCATAGTAGCTAATTTAATTGGTCCATGACAGCTCTGTCTGATGGTACTGCTCTGTTTGGTAATTCCATTTTACTGTCTGTCTTCGTGGATACAGATCGCCCCTGGTAATCTTAACTTTTGCATAACATTTTGTTGTCACTGAGTAATTTGCAAAGTTCTCCAAACCACTTAATCTTCACTGCAGAAATTCTTGTTTTCAAACTGCTTTTGGAAATGAGGTTTTATGTTATATTCAAGATGGCACTAAGTATTTCAAAAAGCATCCCGAGATGCTGTAGCAAAAATGCATTTATTTTGTAGAACAATATATTTGCTGTTTCTTCATCAACTAGTTTTAAGTCCCCCCTGTCAAACCCACATGGTAAAAGGTTCATAATTTAAAAAAAAAAATCATAGTGGTCCACCTCATGGTAATTTTTTAACATACCTTTTTCACCCATAGTCTCTTGAGAGTCAGCAGTGTGTACTGCTGGAGTTCATTTGAACAACAGCTGGAATCTCTTTCCTTTTCCATTCTTTGATGGGACAGTATAGGAAAGAAATCTTTGGTGGTTAACCGTCCTAGTTCTGTAGGTGGCTAATGCTGTTTTATTCAGTCTGAACTCCAATTGTCCAGGTACCACATACAGCTTCCTTCTTTCTCTGACAGTCCCTTGGTTCTTTCTGCTTCTTTCTCCTGTGTTACAGAAAGATAAGAAAATCTCCCACTATTCATTGGGAAAGAATTGTAAACTGATTTGGCTTCCTGCAAATGAAAAGCTAGTGCCTCCCACAAGTGAGCAGAATTAATAACCAGTACATCGTGATGTGTACGTGGCTGCACTGTGGCTCCAAACCTAGAATAACCCAAATCGGAACTATGCCATTGCCAGTCACTGGTAGTCCTTTGGGCAAGGGACACACCCTAAGGCGGCATCACTTGTCAATGGTTTTTGAATGCCAGGATCTAAAAGTCCAATATTTAAAAATAATGAAATGGGCATAGTGCTGTGAAAGAGAGCGAACATCACATAAAATCCTGGTTTATCACTCCAGCTGTGTATAGATCTGGGGAGGATGGTTTATAAAACTCCTTAGTGGATGAATATCATAACTAATCAATTCCATATTTAATACTACTTAAAGTCTATTCTGCCAAAACGTTTAGATGTGTGTTTGTATA
>NW_010393744.1:15470-19832 GCF_000710305.1 Buceros rhinoceros silvestris | reverse complement strand
CTGAATTAGGGTTTCAGTGAGCAAACCTCAAGCTCCAACACAAAGAATAGGATCTTTTGCTTTTAGATTATAAAACTCCTCTGCAAGACTCTGAGAATTAAATTCTCATACTTGTGTGATCCTGATGTAGAGTACCCTGTGGATTAGGGACAGTGTGTTATTCATAGGGGTAGTGAGTTTGTTACACACATCCGGTATCTCCTTCCAGTTGAGGAGAGTGTTTAAAGTCTGATCTAACTTGTACAGAAATGAGTGAGAAATAAATGATGCCATGAGAAACACAGTGCAATTCCAGTGTCTACCAATCATAGCGTTTTCAGCAAAATACTACTGATACTAACAGCACATTGTATCTGGAAGGATTTGTGTCCCAAAATTCCTCCTGTGACCTAAGAAACACTCTCCTATGAGGCTGACTCTTGTAAGATAGCTTCTGAATCCAGTAGGTTGTTGTCCTATCCCTGGAGCACATCTCTGCAATGGATGTTTGTACAGGAAGGAAGATTGATAATTGGTTTTGAAGGGAATTCAAGTTACACTAACATGGTTTTTGTGGTACTGGAAATCTATGTTCTTGAGTATATGAAAGTTTCAGTTCAAATACTCCTGCATATTGAGGGATTTTGGAAGCTAGAAGATGAGTGATAGGAGAGAAGGCTCTTTTGTCTCCTTAGCAAAAAACATTACCCTGCAGAATAGGCTGAGCTGCTGTGGGGATCACAGAGAAAACTGAGTGTGTCGAAATGCAAATCTTATTACTGGACCAGGAAGAAGCACACATCTGTCCTGATACGCCAAAAGTGGAAAAATGGATCATTTCAGAAAATGAATAATACAAGCTGTCACTTTGTAACATAATCTGTGCTGCTCCACAGGATGAGTACCAGGAAGAGAATGCAATGATCAACGCTCATGAAACCTCAGTGGCATCCCTAGTCTGAGGTTATGCCTATTGGCATGCTCGGGTGCTGCTGAAGTAGACATGCCGAAGTACATTATGGTGACATGGGCTCAGCTGCCGAGGGAGTACTGAAGACAAGCCTTGGGAAAGCTTGTGTACTGAGATTTCATTGCCGTCCAACCTGGCACAGGCACATCTGTTCAAGTCACAATCCATGATTTCAGATTTCAATTAGAGAAGACTTCCGAAAGGGTTAATTCCCAATAATAGAAATGCATACATTTATAAAGTGTCAGCAGAATGTTTGGTCTACACTCAGTGGCTGTTTCTGTAGTAAACTGAATCCAGACTCAGTTTGTGCAGTTACTCCTGTTGGAATACTTTGTAAGTGGTATTTGGAAAGGTAAATCACAACCTTTTCGAGGTCAGTTTCTTAATTTGCACAGTCATGCCTTGTGACTTTAGACAGCTTAGGAAGGTAGCATGAATTAAAACTTACATCGTCTGATAACTGTTCCTTTGCACTCTCTTAGCACGCAGAGAGTGTGAGAGAACATGCCTTGACCTAGCCCAAGGTGGAAGAATTTTCAGTGTAATTGCATTAACTTTGTATTTGCTGCAGAGTAAAATACACACGTGGACAGGTGTTGTGCATGAAAGACGCTGTAGCTTGTGCGTACTTGTAAAGCTGTGAACAGGTACTGTATTCCAGATCTGGAATCTGCCATTGTACTGTATTCCAGATCTGACTGTGCCGTTTGAAGATTTTGCCAGTTTGTACCTACATGCTACCCCTTTGATGCTGTAGTTACTACTGCTGTGGCTCTCCTGGTAGAAGGGTTTAGAACACTATCACTTGCTTCGGGCAAAGCAAGCAGGTTGGTTTAAACCGTTGTCGTTGACTAATCCATCTGACTTGGAAGCACATGAGGGAGCGCTCACTTAATTCTTCCTGCCAACAGAGCTGCGGGGGTGGAAGCTCTCCACAGAGGAGTGGTAAGAAACAACTGGAAGAATGATAATGTCACCGACTGGCACACCTGTCTGTGTGCAGAGTGCCAGCACATGACTTAGTCCTACGTGCGTGGTGGGTTTTCTAGCTCTTCCAGACGTGTCTGTGCCTTTTCTGTTACGCATTCCTGGCTTAATTGTGTCTTATACTAAGTACTTTTATATCAGTCTGACAAACAAAACAAATTAACAGATTCCAAAGGTGTGCAAGTCCTCTTACACAGCAAAATGGGAAAAGGTCTAACAGGTGAGTATCAATGACAAGTCTTGCAGAGTTAAATCCATAATTTTCTTATCCAGAACCTGAGCTATTCCTTTAAAGGGTTCCAGTTGCATGGGGAACCCTGATTGCGGGGTGGCACTGCTGCCCTTCAGCCGAATGATGGTCTGTGTCAGGGCTGTGTCACAATGATTTTACTCTGCTGGAGGAAGTCCATGTTGCAGAGTGGGGTCCAGCCTTCATTTTCTGTTTGTTCATTTTCTCTTGGTCACCATGTGCATGACTCTCATTACTTTTAAACCTAGAGAAGTTCTGTTGCACACAGGCTTCTGAGAAGAGTTTTGTCTGCCCAGTGTGAACAGATATCCTTGTCACCTTCTTTCCAGGTGTGTTCTTCCTGTTGTAGAGCCTTCTCCTCTGGCTGCATCATCACCTTGCCTGAAAGGCCCGTGGGACATATAGTAGCTTCCCTCCTTTCGTGGATCCCTCCTCTGTCACTGGCGAACTGTTGCTGTGTGGCAGATTCGTTGCAGAGTCTGTCTTCTGCTTTCTGTTTTCTTCTCCTTTTCAGTATTTTCCTAATCTCTTTAGCTTGTATTGTCATGTATTTTCGGGTTGGAGCTTGTAGACATCAAGAGACTGGGCTTTATCCACTGCTGTTGTTGCTATTGTGACTACTAACTATATTGGTTCTTTTGGAAAGTTCTGCTTAGACCTATCTTGTTAATATTGTTGCTTTGCATGGTTATTTCTTTTTGCACAGTTGTTTCTTTTTTTTCCTTTTTGATTCTACACACGGACAGCACTGCTATTTGTTTTAGTCAGTCACCTGCAGCCTAAATGAAAAATACTTTTTTTTTCCAGCAAAGTTCTCAAGCATGTGTTTACTTCTAGATTAGCATCTTTTCATGTGCTTCCATCCAAGACTTTTTTTTTTCCCCTCAAGCAGGACTGGAAGAGCTGATCTGAAGCATGTTGCAGGAGCTGGAAATCTGCACTTTCCTTGTGGCCAAGTGGTCAGCCCATGGAGGGATTTCTTTTTTTCTGTATTCTATGGCTGTAGCTCTGGCCAGTTGAGCCTTAGTAAATACAAAGCATTTCCTCTTAGTTCCAGCCCTCTTTTAAAGTAATGTGGTCTGTTTCTACTTAAGGTGTATTAGTCTGTTTGACATCTTTCTGATCCTTTTGTCTGTCTTTAGGTTAGGCACCTACTCAGAGTGGAGACTGGCTCTGAAAGCCACTGGATTTCAACCTTTGCCAGACTGGGAAAAAAAATAGTAAATTATTGGTATTTCATGTCTTTTGTTTCTTTGACGGTCTTTCATAGTAGTGCTGTATTTTTCCTCTGCAGCTAGGGCAGATCTGCCTTATCAGGGAGTGAATGAGCTGTGAAAGACATACTCTACTTAGGAAGGAAATGATGCTCCTCTTCTGGGTATTTAAAACACTCTCCCTGTGACTTTGATCAGTGCCTGTTCAGTCAGGTTACAGCCTTGTCCTGATGCTCTGGATTCTGACTTCAGGTAATCCTCTCTTTTTAGCCTGCTTTCCATCTCTTGTTTTACTAGATGATCTTATACATTTTTCTATTTCTAAGCCTGCCAGTGGGCCAATGGTACTCTGTTTGTATTTAAGTTACCCAAGTTCATAGAAAGCGTCTATCTCCATTAAACCTTCCTCGTAGTAATTTCTGAGCAGATTCTGAGCTGAGCAGAGTTAGCCCACACAGTGGTGAACAGGAGTGAAACTTGAAAAATTTGCTTATCATCCTTGTAGGATAGTATTTGTGAATCTCTGTCTTGAGAGGAGATAAGGGAAAAACACAAATGGATTTATTATGGCACACTCTGCTAATCCTGCAAATTAATAATGTAAGTTTAAGTCTATACAGCAGCCATAATTATAACGATATTTACTGGAGATTCCTAAAAACACTTACTGGATTCCTAAAAACACTTAGTGGAGATTCCTAAAAATATTTTTCAGGGTATTTTTAATCACTCAGAAACCCAAATTTAAACCAGAATGCTTTAAACTGAGTGAAATCTGTCAGCAAAGATGCTAATGTCAGATCAGTAAGGAACAGGGGTAGCACTCTCAAATAGCACTACTGATGTGCGCATTATAGGATGTTGCAGTATCTGCTGTTGCCAGTGCCAGACATGGTCATGCAAATCTTTTCTTCTGGCAGTCTTTGGCAGGCGATGGGCAGGCATAGCTGCAGTGCAGC
>NW_010393744.1:9161-15261 GCF_000710305.1 Buceros rhinoceros silvestris | reverse complement strand
GGTCCCAAGGGGCGGAGGAGCAGCCCTGGCCAAAGCCTGCCTGCATTGCTGTCAGGAAGAGCTTTCCCCAAGGTCACCAGCTGCGCTATCTCTGAGTTGGCCCTGAGCCCAGGCAGCCAAACCCCCGGGCGGGGGGGGATGGAGTGGGCTCAGGGCCCTAGCTCTCCATTTTGTCCTTACTGAAGTTCCCTGCCCGCTTCACCAGCCATTCCATGACTTAATGCCCCCCTTTTTTCTTTTTTCCCCCAAAGCAGGCTAACACAGGCAAGGGAAGGAGTCCACAGCAATGCTGACTGCCCTTGTGCCATCCCTCTCCCTAATGTACATTTCCCCAAAACAAAAAAGCCCTCAGCCATGTCAACATACTCCTCTGCACACAGAGTGCTGCGTGGGTTCTCACGTCCAGTGTTGATGACCTTATGCCTGTTGCATTCCCCTATCCAAATTGCAGTGATAGTAGTAATACCAGGACCGTTCTCATACCCTGGTTAGGGCCTGGGAAAATGTTGCCTAGACGTTGGTGGCTGTTCCTTTCTCTATGACGTGGACCTGGAACGTGTCCCAGAAGCATCAACACCTCTGGTGCCTGTCTGCAGTGTTCTTGCTC
This sequence comes from Buceros rhinoceros silvestris, assembly GCF_000710305.1. Taxonomy (NCBI): domain Eukaryota; kingdom Metazoa; phylum Chordata; class Aves; order Bucerotiformes; family Bucerotidae; genus Buceros; species Buceros rhinoceros. The sequence goes on along the minus strand of NW_010393744.1, from coordinate 14,654 downwards.
AACATCCTTTATTTTCCTCCTCTTTGTGGCATGGACAGGCTGTCAACCTAATTTACTGAACCTTAACAGCCTTATATTGCTGTGGGGAACATTGTTGTTGCCAGGTGGGTGTTTCAGAAAGGCATGTCTATTTTCACTAGGGAAAAAACCCTAACTTTTATAATATTGCTAAAATTCGAACTCTAGTGCTCTGTAAAGTCCTGGTTTAATCAAGAAAACTTCAGGTTTACCTCACTGTAACTACTGAGGCTTTTTCTAGAAGTTTTAAGTAAACTGGAAAAAAATTGGTTTTGTGTATTAGAGAATGGATGAAGGTATAGTACTATTGACATTACAGTGGCTGCTTGACTTTCTGTTAGTGCATTCTGTAAGCATTTCTGTTCCTAGAAATTAAGCATATATCAGGACTGAGTAAATTATGTCATTTCCTTTGTGTGAATGCACAAACCCAGTCACTTCAGTTCACCGTTTGGGAGCAATTCTGGGTTTCCTGCTGATACCCAGACAGGAGTTCATGAAGCTGGCAATGTTTAATCATCTCTGTTTGGCCAGGAGGCTCTTGCGTCAGCACATCTCTTGGTCCTATTGTCATATTCCTTCTACCTCTTGGTTAGACAGCAGCTACACCCTATTTCTGCAGGAGGTCCTTGACGCCAGGGAAATCCATGCAGTCTGGGAAGGTTGTAGCAGCTCTCCACAACAGCAGTGTTTCTTTTAAGCGTGCTTGCCAGACATTTTCGGGTGTTTTGCATTGACTTAAAAATACTGATTGAAACTCAGGATCTTAGTCTGTGTTGGTAGGGTGCACTGTCATCAGGGTACTGCCAACTAGAACAGCGATCTCCAAACTTTTTTGATGCCTTAACTCTATCATTAAAAAAACCTTGAGCATGTACCCCCAATACATGTATTTTTTATTCATAAACTATGTACATATACCACTGTCCTAATGTACCATGTACATGATAAAACATACACAAAAATAGAGATCAAACCAGGATAAGCTAAACACCTTTTCAAAGTTATTATTTATTAAGAGTACAAAATTTATTTTCTTGCCACACCCTAATGGATTGTCTTGCACACCCCTTGGGTGCACACACCTCATTTTCAAAATGAGTGATCTAGAAGGTGGGCTAAAACTCAAGGTGAAAAGACAAAAATAAAGAAAAATATTTACTCTTTGGCCTTACTATATTCTGTGCAGGAGGTTAAAGACTTTCAAAGTCTGCTCAAAGACTACGGAATGAATTCCCTCAGGAGGTAAGACTATCACAAACATCACCATCCAAATGTAAACAAGATTTTTTTAACCTGCCCTTATGACATAAATACATTGCAACATATACATTAAAGCACCCAAATTATCAAAGCAAATCAGTCTACAAACCTCTGCCCGGAGGCAGAGGAAGGGAGAACAAACAACTGTTGCTTAATGCACTACTGGAAAGCAGTTGGGTATTGCTGCAGTGAGGTGAGTACGTGAATAAACTAGCGTGTGATAGAAAACTGCATTTGTTACCGTCTCTACTTGATTAAAAAGCTGCACCAATGTGAATTAAATGTTCAGTTCAGGTCAACAGGCATTATAAATTAATTTTTTGATTGGGTACTACTTGTTTAGGATTCTTCTATTTTTTTCTTCCTTATGCAGTAGCATCCAGACTTTATAACCATGACTGGAAGCATTGCAAATCATTGACTTTAGCCGCATCAGGCTGTAAGATAAGCTAATTTCTTGAGCTTTCTTCAAGAGGCTTTCTTGGGTCATATTTCAGTAAAGCTGGATTGCTTTATTGTCTCAACTCTGAATATAGATCAACCTTTAAACTACTTGCTTCCAAAATTGATTCAAAGAAATAGTCTGAGTCAGAAGTGCAGTTAATACACAGGACAGTGAGTGCCAACCTTCCTAGAGGTAAACTACTGTTTTACCTGAAGGGTAAAGTTTATTTTATCCTTGGTGCCTGGCTAACTCTCCTAGTCATTACATGAGTTGGAACAAACCTGGAGTCAAGACTTTCTCTACCCGTGTCTTTTGCACAAGGAAAGTGCTGGAAAAGACAGGCTTCGCACTCACACCTCATTTATATCAAGTCATTCACCCAGGATCTAGTTTCCAGTTGCATGTAGGAATGGGAAGAGACTAACTTCATACCTTATTCACAACTTCCCTGATTTTGCCAAGAAAGTCTACATTTTAGAAGTGATTAGAAATTACATTTACATTTAGAAGTGATTAGCTGGGTAGAAACTTGTGTTTTACATTGGAAAATGTACTTTCTGGAAAAAATAAATTGGAATTTTTATAGGCAATTTTTTATTTTGTCACAGTATCTGTTTAGCTGATGTTCTTGGGAATTTAGATTTCTTACAGTAGCACAGCGTGTTCCCTCTGACCGCCCTGGCTGGTCTGTTATGGAAGATTTAGTTTGGGCAGCTTGCTGTGCCTGTGGGAAGGAATGGGGCATCCTTACTTGAAGCAACCACCTCTTTCAAGCTATGGAGCTACACCACAATGGGAGATCAAAGTTTAATGTTGAGATGGCTGGAAACAAAGATTCTTAGCATTGTTTCAACATGATTCTCTACCCTGTTTCCTTCTCAAAAGATTGGGAATTTCTGTTCTGTGCTTCTCCGGGATGTACTTAGATATAGTACCTTTAAACAGTCAAATGTAGCTATTGGTATCTTTGAGTGTGGGAGAGTAACCATTGGTGAAAGATATAACCAGCTTGGTTGACTAGTATAATGATAAATATAACTGGCTATTAATAGATTCAGAGAATCATAGAATGGTTTGGGTTGGAAGAAACCGACAAAGATCATCTAGTTTCACGTCTCCCTCTGCAATGAGCAGGGACATCTTCCACGAGATTGGGTTGGTCAAAGCCCCATCCAGACTGGCCTTGAACTCTTCCAGTGATGGAATATCCACAGTTTCTATGGACAACATATTCCAGTGTCTCACCACCCTCATTTTAAAAAGTTGCTTCTTTATATCCAGTCTAAACCTACCCTCTTTCGGTGTAAAAATGTTGCCCTTGTCCTTTCACTTACAGGCCCTGACATACAGTGTCTCATCACTTTTTTTATAAGCTCTTTTTAAGTGTTGAAAGGCTACAATAGGGTCTCTGCCGAGCCCTCTCCTCTCCAGGCTGAACAGACTCGACTCTCAGCCGTTCTTCATGGGAAAGGCATGCCAGCCCTCTGGTCCTTTTGGTGGCTCTCCTCAGGACCACCTTTAACAAGTTCGTATCTTGCCTATTGATGAAGTCTGATTCTTGGTGATGACTAAGTGCTGGTTTCATGTAGGAAATGTTGAAATGTCAGCTTTCTTTGGGATCATAGACCAGGATGAAAATGGATACTGACATCTCCTAATTTCCCCAGAGAGAAGGATTGTGAGTTTAGCTTTAAAACAAGATCTTCCCTGACAAGTTTTGCATAAACCTATCACTTAACTTTTCTCAGGTATTTAATGCTTCTTCTGAAGCTGATCTGAGTAAGAAGTAGGGCATTTTAGTAACATTGCCATAACATTTTATGTAATAGCTCAGTCAGTATACTAGCAACTTGCCTCTTGTCCAGTCTTTCATAAATAATGCATGTTTTGTATCGAAGCCAATATTTTAAATTTACAACAGACATAGAAGTCACAAACAAATGTTCCTGAGGGAAAACAAAAATGCAGGATTAATTCTGATAGTACGAACTATTTGAATCTTGAATATATTAAACCTTATTTCTGAACAATTGTTCACTTTGAAAGTAAAAGGTTAAAGTAAACTGCGGTGTGATGGCAAGTAGGCCAAAAGATCTGTGACTACAAGTATGACTTTCTAGTATTTCTAGAAGTGTGTCTGAAGAAGTTAGTGAATATTATTGAGAGTTACGATATAGCTCAAATGGCTGGGTTTTTTTTCCTGATATTCTTGGCCAGAACATCACCACTAGCCTTCTTTGGTTATATTTCTCTATTAGCCAATGTACTTGAAGAATTCTTATACTCCTTTGAGTGAATTAATTAATTCATGCTTGTGCAATGTTTTCAGGACAGAACTACCTACGGTGATCTACAATAACCCATGACTGCTCCTGAAAATGCAATCAAACTTATATTTTGCATAACTAATCTTGTAAATGACACTTAATAGTAGTAAGATTTTACAATTCTAGAAAAGAATTATTGCTGAATGTTTCTGCTAATCTAGTATAGTCTTCATTTTACTCTCACCTCTAAAAAAATCCTATTGTCAAGTTATATAGGAAATTAGAAACATACAAAGTTTCATTCTATCGCTCCCTCACCTACCAGCAAAGGTGGTTTCACACTTAGTATCAGAAGGCTTTTGGCCAATGATAGCAACCCAATAAACACAGATGAAGACTTGGTCCTTTGAACTGCGGCTAAATGCAGCTGCTGTTGGAGCTGGAAGCACAGGCACAAGAGTGTTCTACTGTTATGTGGCCGTGAGTGCATGTTAAGCCAAGTGTTAATGGGGAGGACTGCAGACCCTTTAGCTACTCCCTGCTCCCCTTCCCCCCAGAATGCATATATCCCTGGATGTTGATGATTATCTTAAATAATGTTATTATTATGGACCTACCATCGTGTCCAGGAGAAATAACATTGCATATTTGAATGCCCTGTACCAGTTATATGTTCAATGACTTGAAGTATGGGCAGATGCTTGCATTACTGCAAACAAGCTAAGTTACAAAGAGGCGATGCCTCAGCTACAATTTCATCTCTCCGAGGGCGTTCTTACTCTGTAGCGAATGTGAAGCCCTTTCACCACTTATGTGTGGATTCACAAAGTTACTCTGATGTTCTTATTCAATGTCCCAGTCTGTATCATAGGCTAAAGCACACTTGCTCCTGTTTACGTAGTTTACATCAAGGTTTCAGGTCTGTGTCTTTAAAAAGTGACCATGTGTCAAGGGTTAGGGCTGCCCCAGCCACTAGACCAATGACAGATGCTCTCTATTAACTCCCTGCCCTTCCCAAAGGAGAAGAGAAAGGGAATACGGGAGAGAGACTCATGGATTGGGAAGGAAAACTAAAACTGCTTTAATGAAAATAGTAACAAAAAATGAAATACATGCAAATATATATACAATACCACACTGAACCCACCCTGCCACACACACACACCCACCCACTAGACCAATGACAGATGCTCTCTATTAACTCCCTGCCCTTCCCAAAGGAGAAGAGAAAGGGAATACGGGAGAGAGACTCATGGATTGGGAAGGAAAACTAAAACTGCTTTAATGAAAATAGTAACAAAAAATGAAATACATGCAAATATATATACAATACCACACTGAACCCACCCTGCCACACACACACACCCACCCACCACACACACCCAGCAATGGCCATTACACACAGTTGCCACTGATGCTGTGGGCAGGCACTGGGGAAGTCCCAGACTGGACTTAGCATCAGACAGGAAATGGAATCAGGAGCTGGATTCGGGAACTGGA
>NW_010393744.1:0-8951 GCF_000710305.1 Buceros rhinoceros silvestris | reverse complement strand
CATTGAAGAAGAGAGCTTGGCCCTTGTGATTCCTCAGCTTTACACCCAATATGACATCTATGGGATGGACCACCCTGTTGGCCAGTGTAGGGTCACCTGTCCTGTCCGCTCCTCCCCACAGGTGAGGCCTCTCACTTACTGCACCCCCACCGTGGCACAGGATTGAGCAGTGATCTTGGTCTGCACAGCACAAAGTATGAGCAAGAGCCTTTCTGCACACCAGTCTCTGGCAGTGACTGTGAACATCAAGTGTTGTCACTGCTGGGAGCAGATACAGTCTGTACAAATATGCCGTTAACTTCAGAAAGTGCCGTTAGTGAGAAGAGACTGAGCTGAAAAGTAGAATTACTGAACAGAGTTGATTAACTCAAACGAGGATACCATAATGTTTCACTGTATACCCACAGCTGACTTGCCAACACTGGGCTCATTAGCCACTGAGCTGTGGCCACTCAGGGCAGCAAGCTTCCAGGCAGCAGCAGAAGCAACCTGCTTCTGAAGTATAAGGGTGTTCCTCCCACCCTCCTCCATTGTTGGTGATTGCTTACATGGTTCTCCTGTAAGTTCTGGATATGTTGTTAACTTTTTCAAAGTTTCGGGACAGTGAAGCTGCACTTCTCTGAGGTTATGAGCCTGCACCAAAATTGGAATTAACATGGACAAAAATCTCACGACCTGCATCAGATGTCTTCAGTCTGTCACATCATCAGCAAACCCATGTGACTGCATCATTCACATATCATTGCTGACATGTCCTCTTCACGTCCTGTATGCCTGATTTGAATCCTTGTGATTTATGAGGGTAGCTAAATGCAGCAACAGATCGGCTTCCTACGCTACATCCATGTGGGGCAGCAGGAAGAAGAGAGAAGTGTGATGAGCCTTCAGAGCGTGGCAGCAATCACTGGTGGACTAGGAGCCTTCTGCCCTGGGGTCAGCAAGACCAGACAAGCTTTCTCACAACACTAATGTGCACTGGCTTAGTGCTAGTGAGCATGGATGTTTCCTGCAGATGTCCCAGTAGATACTGTGACTTACGGCAGACACTAGCTGCGGTGTAGTTCAGTTAGGGTGGATGCTTATTAGCCTGTCCTGGTACGCTCTGCAAAGAGGAGGTTTCCTCAGTCACATCTTCTTCAAAAAAGTATGGAAGGGAGTAATTTTGCATAGGAAGGAGGTAGGAGCTCAACTGGAAAGAAAATATCTTCGGCACCCCTTTTTTTCACTCTGGGCTCTTGCAAAATGTCTTCAGCAAAATTGGCAAATTATGGGGGTTTTTTTCTGTGTCATTCAAGTTCTGGTCTGCACTGGGTGTGTGTGGCCTGCAGGGTTGTGATCAAAATGCTGTATTTCTTCAAGAAGAGTTTTGGCCATTGAATCAGACCATGTTTGGTTCAGCTCCTTTTAGGAGATAACACAGACTAGAAAAACTTTCATATGAAGGATCAACTCCATTGTCCTAGCATTTCCTGCAAATAACGTGGTAACCGAGGATAGGGAGCATTCCCTCTGAGCTGGTTGTGGTTTTCTGTGTCTTACCACTGTAATGTTTTTTCTTCAATCTTCTTGTTTCACATTCTGGAATCTGTGACATTCCTTAGCATGGATGGGTTTCTGCTTTTCATCTTGGTCACACCTTCAGCTGTTGAATGGAACTGGAGAAAGTCCAGGCTTCTCTTGTGTGCCTAATTCTTCAAATCAAATCCATCTTTGCAGGTTTGAGTTTGGCTTTTATTTTTGGCTAATGAAAGTGGTGATACCAGCATTGCTAATGGTGATACTTGTTATCTTCACAAAATTTTGTCTATGTTTCCTCCACTCTTTTCCAAGGTTTTTCTTTTGTTTTCAGTCTCCTGTTGTGCAGATGCATTTTGCTGCATCTTTAACTGTTATTCGTACTTCATGTCCTGTCCTGTTTATGGTCTATGCCACAGAATTTGTCCTTTGCATTTTACTGGGTTGTCCTGGTCCCATATCCAGTGTTAGTGTGTGAATAGGTGTCATGGTTTGAACCCAGCTGGCAACTAAGCATCACACAGCTGCTTACCCAACCCCTTTCCACTCCCAGGGGCAGGGTAGAGGGCAATAAAAACAATAAAAGTAAAGCCGTGTGGGTTAAGATAAGGAGAATTTGCTTGAACAACACAAGGAGACAGAAAACAACGCACTGCTCACTGCTGCCACGCCAAGCTGAGCCTCGCTGCACCACACTGTGGTTTGAAGCTGCCCGCCCTACGGCTAGCCTTGACTTATATATATATACTAAGCTTGACTCCAGTATGGTATCAAATATCCTGTTGGCTAGTTCGGTCTGGTTATCCTGACTGCGGAAATTAACCTTATCCTAGCCGAACCCAGGACAATAAGGTAATCATAAACCACCTACAGCTGGGTAAGAAATTATTCTGATAAAGTTTTCATCAGTCAGAGTCAGTGTAATGGTCTTGGTAACAGTCTGTCCGTGCACAAAGATCTTTGTCAGGACGCGGTTCCTTCATCCCAGCTGCTCAAAGAGTTGAGAGATTCCCCAGACACCTTTTTATTTTTTGTGGCCAGATCAGTTCAAATGCAAAGATGAACCTGGCTATGTGTCATGTGGCAGTTTTTCTTCTCCATGGGCAGCAGATGCTTTTACACCTTTCCTTTTATCAGAGTCCTGCCCTTTATAGAATTTAAACTTTGTTTTGTTCATGCATCTGAATCTTTTCTGCCTTGTCTGTCTTCCTCACACAGTGGGATGATGAGCTCCTCCATTCTCCAAGAATCTGTCATAGACTGAACAATCATTGTCTAATCTTCCTTCCTTCATTTTCAGGTTAGAGGCTCCACAGTTTTCAATCTTTCTTCCATGCTGCTTCCTCTTGGAGATCCCCTTGAGCAAGAATTTATTTTAAAACATTTTGCTGAAGATGTGATTGCATCTCTTTTACAGTTCTTCCTTAAATAAATTTCTCATTTATTCATAACCTTCTCAATCTTTTGGCTGCTACCATCTGTCGTGGGCTCGTTATGTCCACCTTTTGCTTACTGGATGATATTTTTTATTCATTGACCCCGTCTTAGATTTCTGACAAGTCCTTCTTAATGGCCTACACTGGCAAACTTTGCTCTGTGTGGTTATGTTCCCTCTCTTTTCCTCCCTTCACAGATATTCCTCTGGTATAATTTCCTTAGGCTATTTTACAGACTGCTAGCACTTGAGTATTCCTTTCTTTTGCATCATTCGTATGAGCTCTTCTACATCTTTTTTTTGTTTATTTTTGTTGTTATTTTTCAGAAAATAGATGGCTTCCCAAAAATCTTCATGCCATAATGTCCTTAGATGATTAGCTGTTGCAGCACCACTATCCACAATACGTGTATATTGTGAATATCCCACACTTGAAGCAGAGTGTTTGCAGGAATTGCAAAGGCTTTGACTTTTAAACTTGTAAGAATCAAACTGTAGTCCATTGTCTACCCCTGCCATTATCAGTATGCTATTTCTGACAAAGACCTCGACTGTGACATGGATTATATGCTCCTCAGCTGTGTCATGTATTTATGGATAGAAGAGATGATAACTCAGAGACAGATTGTAGCTTAATTTCACATACAATCACAGAACAGATGGCCTCTCTGCAAACTGCATGGGCAAAGCCCCCGCTCAAAGAGGGGTCAGCTAGAGCAGGTTGCCCAGGACCTCTGGGGTACACCCCCAGTGACTAGCCTCCAGCTGGGGTTTGTGCTTCCCATCACAGTCCTCTGAGCCCAGGTTGTGACCAAGGGACAAATCTGTATCCATCAGTGCAAATACTTTTTTTAGTACATCGGTGTACGTAAAATTGGATTCTTGACTTTTCTTTAAATTTTGCAAGTCTCAGTAGTAGCAAAATGTGATCCATTTGCTATTCATCTACTTCTTGAAAATTTGGGCGTTTCTACCCATAATTTCTGTACTTATATTTAGTGTTGTTTTCTTTTGTTCTTATGGGCCCGTCTGACTATCATTGGATGCTCTGCTAATGGTACCAAGGGATCGAGTCATTTTTCTGGGCACTGGTAGCTGTGTGTCCTTCCTGGCATGTAAGACATCCACGTAAACTGATGGATAAAGTACAGGGTCTAGAGAACACTCATGCCCTTCTGGAGTAGAAGGTGAGGTCAGACAGGACTCTCTAGGGCACCTTGAGAGCAGCAAATTACTTATTTAGGCAATTGAATTGAGTCCTTATTACTGAACCCATGTTTTTGAACCCTTCCCACTAGGTGAAATTACTTCAAACAGTATTTTTTCCTGAAATAACTGTTTTTTCCCCACTCTAAAAGGTATTACTAGTCTCTATTCAGCATGCCTAGATTTTCTTGGAAAAGTCTGGACTGTAACTGCGTATACCACATCAATCTGTCTGAAGCTTTTGCAGAAAATAATTTTAGTCTTGCAAATATAGCAGCTGTGGGGAGCTGGGTGCTCCTTATCCAAGCATGTTTCCAGGCTGCAGGCAAGTCTTTATCCTGCTTCTGGCAAAAGAGTCTTCCTGTCTTTTGAAGCCTCTCCCTAAGCTTTCACTTTTGCTCTAGCTCTGGATGCTGTGTATCAGCTCTGTGGTTTCCTAATTTAAACCACCATTTGTTTACCTTCTTTGTGCTTCAGAATTTGCTCTTGGTCTTTTGCCAGGTTGCAAAACACATATGCCTGTGGAGGTGGGGTGGGGTGTGTGGAATCTAAGTTTACATCAGGAGTGTTTTCTTTATCTTATTTCTCTCCTTCCTAATGCTACAGATGACATAGATCTGAAGCCACTGAACCAAAAAGTACTAAGCTGTTATAAATGACCTGAAAGTGTTCTGCCTCTTGGATGTTTATATATATATAAAAAAATATATATGTATGGTTTTGTCCCAAGTCTTTCTCCTCTCTATCTGCCATCTGAAGGGAGTTGGGCCCTTCATGCCTGGCCTGGCCACCTCTGTCTCACGTTGGAGAATGGGTGGGAAATGATGGGTAACTCCCAGCCTGACTGAGGAAAGGTACTAAAAGCCTTTGCCGAGGAAGTTCAGCATTGATGGACTAATAAGAACAGCTTCAATAGGAGTCAGTTAACATAAGCCTGAAGCTAAAGCTAGGCTTTCAACATAAATCAACTGATCTAGAAGCTTTTAGCATATTTGTGTCAAAAGGGCATATGCAGCCAAAAAAGAAAAAAAAAAAAAAAGCAGTGCTTGCATGACCAGCTTCCTCTTCTGTAAACAAAAGAGGTCACTACTCATATAATTAGAACGGAATGCAGGATATATGTTGGCATATGCAAAGCAATATGTCTAAGGGAAATAATTCATATTTAGTCTAAAAGCTTATGAGAGAGAGGTTTGTGTCACAGACTTCACAAGGTTTTCTTGTCTGGAGTGAATAGACAGAAGGATTTCTTTACCACCAGTAGCCAAATATGCTTGTGTCCACAACAGGTGTTGCCCAGCATTTCAGCGAATAAAGGAAGAGTTTCCAGGTCTTTCTTACTGGAAAAGGCACTACATAAAGCCCTCAAGCCTAACTTTTCCCCTTAAGCTCCTGTAACTGCAGAAGAAGGGAGGAGAGGGACCATAAACCAGCCTACACCCCTGCCTGTCCCTCGCCCTTGCCCCATGCCACAGCCTCAGCTGTGACACTGTTTTGAACAGAAATTACGCCCAATTCACTTCTCTGAGTGGCAGCAGCCTTTTTGCTGCTCTGAGCTGGTTTTGTGAGTTACATTTTGAGGGCCGGCCTATCCAGCTTCTGGCTGTGCTGCCTCCTTTTGCCATGAAGTACATGATGAACTGTGAAGGATAAAACGCTGGTCTTCTGTGCTCTTGCACATTTTTAAGCGGAAAGATGTGAGCTGTCCTGGCTGAGATTTTGAGGTAATCTTCCACTGCAAGTCCCTCCAGCAGGTTATACAGCTTTATTACCAGGTACCTGAGAAAGCATGGGTGGTTGTTACAAGGGCAGGATGGATGGTCTGTGTGTTGTAAAGGCAACACCGTCTATTGCTAGTACCAGGAATCTGAGACCTTTTCTTACGAAGACCCTAGACCAACAATCATCTTAGGAAACAACGGCAGTGACAACCGTGAAGTCTGATCAAAGCCATCCCAGGGATTTTCTTATGGCAACTGGCTCACCGGGCTGGTGCCACACTGGCCACCTGTGGCATCTTGCCTGCCATCCTTCTGAAGCCACATGAGGGGAGAGGAACCCAACCGAAGCAGCTGATTTAGTGGAAAGGAGACATGGGACTATATATTATTACTTTGCTCATAAGGTGACAGTGGAGCCTGGAACATTTCAGTTTCTCTCTATGTATACAGGGCATGGGTGTGAGCCACAGACAAAATGGTCTTTATAAGGCAGCAATTCCTGGGCTGCCGAGGCAGCGCTAGTGGTGATGATCTGCGCTCTGCTGCTGAGCAGCTGCGGACGGTGGGGAAACCTCACGCTCCCCTGCATTCGATTCTCCTGCGCTGGTAGAACACGGTAGGGGGGCTGGCTTCCACACCTTTGGAGCAAGGTTGGGCTGTTCAAGGAGAGGGGGAGCTCAAAGTCCTGCAGATCAGTGTCCTTGCAGCCACTGTGCGGAGGATGCCAAGGCTGGATCATAGCTGACAGAAAAAGATGGAAAGTAGTTCGCAACTTAAGTATTTGGCAGCAGCAGAGGCTGGATGAAACAGTGTCAGCATTGCTGCCACAGTGGCCTCTGAGCTGCAGAGAAGACAGGAGCCACTTCCTGCACAATTGCCTTGCTGTCTTCTGCCCTTAGCCTGTGCTGTGGCTGCTTATATAGGGGGGCACTCTAAGGCACTGTTGGTGCAATTTTTGTCACTGACAGATTTGGATTAGTCCCAGCAATCAAAGGCTGCCATATTTTCTCAAATATATTTGGTACCAGTCATCCTAAAGGTTTGCTGTCCCTGATGAAGGGGCATAGTTGCTATGCATGCATGCCTGCTCGGGAGCAGCCCCCCTCCTCCAGCATGTTCTGAGGACTCCTTTCTGAGATACAGAGTCCAGAGAAACAGACCACCTGGTTTCTTCACAGAAAATAATGCACGCCTTAGAAAGAAAACCACCTTATACCAAAGTAGAGACATTTTTACTGAACTTTGTGCGGGGACGAAAGTCTACAAAACCCATTAAAAAGTTACAGAGATCATTTTCTTTATTTTGGGAGACTGTATACAGTACACATTAAAACCCCCCACCTATTCTAGATCTATAAGCAGTGGGAATCATGTATGCTCATGTATGTTATGAAACCTAGAAGGGTCCTGGGAGGTACAACCTGGAACAGGGCTGCTTGACTTCAGACAGCATGGTTGTGTGGTGCTCCCTGTCCTTTGTACAGTCATGGGCTCTCTGTTTGAAATAGCCACCATCATTCAGTAGTAGCTGAGTAAAATAGATGCTGTAGAGTTTAAGTGGCTGGATTTATTCTGTGTTCACTGTTGATAAAGGTTGTGAAAGGTTCTTGTTGCAAAGTGTCTGTGCATGGGAGTAAAACACCAAGGTCCGTGCCCTAACTGCTCTCCAGGTGAGAAAATTAAACTCTTGACTTGAGAAACAGGTTAGTTCTCTATGGGTTCCTGGAGGAGTGAACAGGAGCATGTAAGGTGTCTTGTCACAGGAAGCTGCTGAAAATGGCTGGAGAAAGTTCAGTTCCAGTGAGAGTGGGTCTGGGGTGTTTCGCTTCTGAGAGGGTTTGATTCTGCATTTACACAGCCTGCCTGTATTATTAACTTCAGGAGAGCTAATCCTGATCTACTCCCACACACATCACAGCAGGATCAAAAATTTTTGCAACTCCTGAGACTAACAAGATGCTCCTGAACAGAGTAATAGAAGTTAATTACTACTGAGGAGCTAAGACTTGATTGAACAATAGCAATGCTTCCCATTTGTCTTCCCTATCTCATTTCATGGAAAAGGAATTATTGTTCCCATTTTACAGGTAAGAAAAGGGAGACAAAGAGATTCAGTGACCTGCCAAAGGTGAAGCAATTGCTGAGAGAGTTTGAAATAAGAGCTTATTTCTCATGACTCCTGAGTCCTGTGCACATACAGACACTATACTGTGCTCCTGTCAAAACTGTGGATAACCACCCACTAACCACCCTAATGCAGGGCTGATGTGAACTCACGATTGTATTTCTGTTGAATTACCCAGAACAGTAGTGTTAATGCCATCTGGATGAGGACAGATTACACCTGATTAGGAAGGAAAAAAAATAAGTCTTTAGGGACAAAACTGCTTCTTCAGACTTCTTTTGAACACACTTGAACTGGCAGAAAGATTTTGCGCCACTTCAACACCTTTCCTCAGATGGCTGTGATGCATTTGAGCTGTCAGCAGGAGCCTTCCCGGAGGAATTTAGCACCCCAGGGAGTAACTGCTGGGTGTGACATCCTTGGAAGCAAAGGAGCAATCAAATGCTAAGACATGCTGATGATGTTTTCCATCTGTTTCTCCACCAGCATGCAACTTGCCACCGTTTCTAGGGAAGCAAAATTGTGTGATCGCCTTTATGTTTGTGTGTCCCTTCCATTAACATCTTTCAGACTACTGGCAGCTTTGACCACATTTAATTCAAGGATATATGTCTTGATACACACTTATGTTCCTACATCGCCAGTATAAATAAGTTACAAGGGAGACAAGAGAACTGAGTTTGAACACAAGATCTGTGCTAGTGACTTCTGGTCCTGACGACTGGGTCACACAGCTGAGCTTGGCAGAGAGCATGAGGCTGGCAACCATGTGCACCATGAACTCATTAAGATTTTATCTACACAAGGCAGCCAATCAAGAAACAAAAATCCTCAGCATAGAGGACTTCAGTAATTACACTATAAATGGAGCTTGTTGAGGAAGAAGTGAGATAAGGAATGTAACGAACAATGGGTGTTGCATCCACATTTTTTTTATAATATTTATTAA
>NW_010393743.1:0-29559 GCF_000710305.1 Buceros rhinoceros silvestris | reverse complement strand
CCCCCCCCCCTCCCCACCCCGCCTAACGTACCACTGATATTTCTGAATTTGCACTCGGGGTCCATGGCAAGACACAGGCAGTGGGGACTGCAGGGGAGCTTCTGTGAGGAGAGGCTGGGGCTGCTGCGTGCTGGACGCAGACTATTCCACCTGGCTCAAACAGACCCACTGCAGGGTACAGCCGAGTCCCTCAACCAAGGTGGTGACACCTCTGGGAAAACTTGTGTAAGAAAAAGGAGAAAATGCTGGACAGGCAGAGGGAGGAGAAAAAGAGTCTGAAACTGCAGAGGGAACACCAAGGTCAGAGGAGGAGGAGCAGAGGACTGGAGCAGATACTGCTGAAGGACTATAGCTCCTGGAAGACCCATGCTGGACTAGAGAAAAAAGGGTGAGGAGGAAGGAGCGGCAGAGGGAAACCACTGTGTAATTGCCATAACACCCCCAATCCCTTCACTCTTTGTACCGTACATTGCCTCACTGAAGGGACTAAGTGTAACCTGCAGCAATAACAAGGGGGGAGGAAAGGAGTTTGGGGTGAAGTTGAGTGGGGGAATGGGGGGAGAAAAGGTGTTTTCCCTATGTGTATTTTCTCCAGATGCTTTAATATCAGTGGTTTTTTGATTGTTTTTGCATTCCAATACCTGAATGAGTAATTAAATACATATATCTTAACTGTCAATGAAGTAATTTTCCCCAACCTGAATCTGTTACTCCTGTGACGGTATTTCTTGCTCCTGTTTCTATTTTCTCCCTCTGTCCTGCTGAGAGGAGTGAGTGAGTGAGTGGCTGGGTAAGATTTTGGCTACTGGCCCATGCCAACTCACCACATAGTTTTCCGTTAATACTCATACACATACGTTTTTAAAAGATGGCCAGAAGTTTCATGCATTTTCTTGGAGTACTTTAGAGTAATTTGATTAACAAACATACTATCCTAAAAGATCAATTCCCACAAATAAATTTTCAAAAATGTCACCTTCTCTGTATGTGTGTGTGTGTGTGATTGGTTTTGTGCTGTTTCAAGTGGAGGAATTAGTATGCACTCACCAGACAGATTTCCAAATGGATTTAATTCTAGCCAGGTCCCTCCAGTCACTCCATGCTCCTTAGTTCTCCCACTCCTTTTCTCAGCTTCAGTGCAGTCCCCAGCAGTAATTCCTGACCAAGGCTCTAGCTATGAAATTCAGGTTGGTGTCTTTTTTGTCTTTTCTAACCTCCTCCTACATGCCTCATGTTTGATTTTTATGCTAAGCTTTATTTTTCTGAATCTTTTCTTCTTGTCAGGCTACTTATATTCTCTTTTTTACCTTAAGTGCATCTACTTTTCAATTCCTTCTCTCCAGACACAGTGCAGCAGAGAGAGGTATTGAGATGGTTGAATATTAGGGATGTTCATTAATATTTCCCGGATCTACCAGCTTCTTTCTGGTATCACTGTGAAATAATAATGACAGTTTTTTCCTAGGTCTGGTCAGAGCACTTTTGTTGGCTGAGAAATTCATGTTACTTTTATCTCACCGAAAAATCATGGGATAGTGTGTAGATACCATCATTTTGCCTGTAGATGTTTCAGGTTGGATTTTTACACAGCTCCATGTTTTAACCATGTTTTAGAGAGCAGTCCAGGGCTTTTGGAAAAGATAGTGAGATATAGTGAAATATGATGATAGCAACCACCTGGTGTCCAGCTGTACAGTCAAATATTCTTGTAAAAATGGGCCATTTATTAAAACTTGGGTTTAACTTTGAAAGTATTTGTCTGAAGATACTGGTCTGTGAAATATATTTGAGGTCTTCGTGCTCGTGTGAACACAGTATATCATTCGAGTTTCATCTTAGAGTTTCTAGTTCATTGGTACTCGTCATTAACTGAAAGGAAAGCCAGTGAAGAATGAGTTTTAGAGCTGGGACACTGAGAGTTTACTTTGGGTGGGGATCTTGTTTCTGTGAACTCTACACTCAAGTCAGGGCTGCATTTACTGTTTGCGCATTGTCAGGTGCTGTTTGGAGTATAACATTTGACATTCTGAGTGACATGGGGTTTACCTTTCCAGGCTGCCACGTTTTTGTTGAGAACTAATGTTAATTCAAAGGAGAAATTAAGTTTTTAAGTAGAACTTTGCTGGAAGTAGAACTTTGTTCTGGAAGCAGTTCTTTACTATGTAGTCTGGTTTAACTTTGTGAAAATGACAAAATTCATTTATAAAGGTATTAAGGATGGCAGATGTGACTAAGAGCTGAAATGCTAAGAAGGATTATGCTTTTCAAGTGAATATATGTAACTGGTTATACTATTACACATGTGGGCTGAATTGCTGAATTGTACTGCATTATGTACATTATTATGTATTATATTACGTATGGTTCTGACAGAAAAGGATCTGCAATTATTGTCTTAATTTTTTATGCACCTGAATACATACAAATGAACAAATAATTACATGTTATCAATGGTCCTTTATTAGCATGTGGCTCTCAGTACATCAATGAGCTTCATCAGTCATCATTTGCCTGCACTTAAGTGGCCTTCTTCAGCAGTAATGTGTGGCTGATTGAATACTTATTTTAAAATTTTTAAAATGCTGCTTTGCTCTGGGAGATAACAACTGACTAACAGCCGACTTTGTATAATCTGCAGGCTGGACAAGGAGTCTAATTTCACGGATATATTTTTATTACTTACATATTTTTGATAAGTTCTACTCAGTATTTAAGTGAATTTAACCTACATTAGGCTGTGAGCTCTGGACTGCAAAACCTCATATACATACAGGGCTGTCAGCAATACACATACCTTGTCCTGCATTTTAGTGCTGATTTGCAAGGTTAATTTTCAATAATAGAAGTGCTTCCTGCAAAGATGTACACTAAAGAAACCATAACAGTGTACAACAGATTTTATCAGTCTTACAAAGTCCAAAACTGTGCTAGGTACTTGTGTGATATCTGTGGCATCTTATCAATCTATTAATTCTAGACATATGTGCAAATCACAGCTTTATAGAATGCTCTGTAACATGGTAGCTTAAGGGAGTGCTTGGATCTTCTGCTGGAACTATGGAAAGATGACAGTAAAAAATAAATATATTATGAAGCATGAAAATGTACATGAACTGAGCAGAAAAAAACCAAGTTTTTTGTAGAGGCTATACAATCTCAAATTTATTACCACTGATCTGTATTGGAGCTATGACCATGCCAATATTATTACTATTTTTTTAATCACCTCTGTGACTAGCTATAAGGTTTGCACAGAATGAATCTAAATAGAAGGCGTAGGTGAGAATGTGAACAAGAAACATTTTCTTTCTTTCATTTGTGTAACATGGAAAAATGGTATGATTTACCACAGAGTGTTATGGCAAAGCTAAGAGAAAAGTCTGTAGTTGAGTAAAGAGTTTTAATAATAAGATTAGATATTCACTCTGACCCTAGAGAGAAAACCCTCCATACTGCTTTGTTAACATCCTAAATATTGCGATCTCCCTGAACGTTAAATTCTTGAAGACACTCTAGGAAATAAATTGTTAAAAATATATGTTTCCTGAGGTTGCTAGACATGTAATCTAATAAATATGTGTATAGCTAGAAGAGGATCTATACAAACAAGGAAACAGGAAATGGATTCTGCTTCCTGATTGTGAAAGTTGGCTTAGCTGCCAACTTCATCACTGAAGAGTGTCCACAAACTGCTCCATGGCAATGAGGGAAATTAATGATTATTCTCCCAGTTACATTAAGTCATGTAGGAATGGGGTCCTTCCCCTTCTCCGTGCCTTGTGTAGTGTAGTCTCTTCAAACACATGGAAGGCAAATGTACAGTCTGGTAGTATTCCACTAAGATAAGTAAACCACTTTGCCCAAGTATGAAGAACTACCCATACTGAAAAGGTGTAATAAAGTCTCAGATCCAGAGCACCACTGAGCTGAGGGGAAAGCACAGCTCAATGTGCAGAAAAGGCTTTCCTAGGGCCTGAGCTGACAAGCCAGTCTTCGCTGTGCCTGCTGCCTCTGAATGTAAGTAAATGGCAGGGGAGCTGGAGATTATCAGAATGCAAGGAAATTGAGACTGCATGTCCTACTCCGGCTTCCATGGGACTGGCATTTAAGAAAGCCAAACTTATGCAAAGACACCTTTGTGTAGGGACGAAATTGCCGAAATGCTTTGCACTGTTGTTACAGAATAAGGACTCAGAGCAAGTTCAAAGACCAGGGTCCACACCTTCAGAAGAGAAAAAGAAGTGGCCAGTTATTTGTCTTAATCTACATTTAGTGTAATGGTAAATAGATTTTGGCTAGTAGTGCTTGGTGTAATGTAATGCTGGTAATTTAGGAGGCATTAACATAATTTTTAGCCTGATCCTTTCGGCAAACAAGATCTCTGTGATTGTATGCTGTGTCGGTTTGCTCAATTTTCTGCCTACATATTATTCTCTTTCCTAAAACGTTTTGAACCAATAGCAAACTCCAAACAAAGAAATGAAGATCTAGGTCTTTCTACAAGCAAGGTGAAAACCAGACACTTGCTAGAAGAGAGATGGGAGAATGAAAATGACAAGGCTGCAACATGACTGTCCCATTCAAGTCATCCCAACTCTACTTAGTCAGCCATGCAAAACCTCCTTGGCCAGTCAGCAAGTGTGTGTGCTGGCATCACCTCTCACTTAGCTGTAAGGCCAGGCACACTCAGGGAAAAGAACTGCTACTGGAGTAGTTAGGGAATGTGCATAAGAGGGAACAAGAAATACTGAAGAACTGATGTGAAGTTATGGAGGATGCATAAGGCAGAACTCTTGTGGTGGCATACGGTGCAGGACAGAAATCCATATGAAAACAGGCTTCATTAATCCCATTTTTACAGAACAAGGTGTTTTCTATTTGACCAAACATCTCTCTAATCAATTAGCATTTTGTTCTTTACAAACTGAACACAGCAGAGAAGTCGCCTGGGTAAACCTATTAAGAAGCTGATATCTAGAGGTAAAGGTCGTCTGTGTGTGTTTAAGAATTATTTATTTCTTATTTTCTTTGCTATTAATTTTTTTCTGAATTATTTTTAGAAAAATATTCAAAACCAAAACCATAGCCCTTGTGATATCAGAGGAGTACTGTAAATTATTAGAAATTATAAACATGCTATTTTAATATCCATGTGTTTTATACATTTCAATATTAATAGGAAAAACAACTTGCAGCTAGACAGAAATCTGAAAAGTCACAAGTGATCTTTAAAACTTGGCAAGAATATGCTTCTGGTGAGAAGAAAACTTGCTTGAGCAAAACTAGTGGTGGTTTCTTAAGTTACCCTTTCCACTGGTGCGTTTTACTTTAACGGTTCTGATAAGTGCTCAGGCCTACTTTATTCCAGAGAAAATAAGAATCCTCCTTTCAAATACTTAAAAAACCCGAGACTCTCTAGCCCTTAGGAGTGGAGAACTGCTTCAATTCCAAGCAGATCTTTGTTATGGAAATCTCCAAAGTGAATGGAAAGCAGCCCACACAGTGTATAATCACTGCTTGTGAGTTTCCTCTGTGGGTTATTAAGATTAAAATTATTAGGTTACTGACTGTGTGCTAGGAACAATTGTTCATTTAACTATGCAGAAATTGTTTTAAAGGTGTGAATACGTCTTGTTGCTGAATCAAACATTTTGCATAAAAATGTCATTAGAAAGACACCCTGGTGTGGTATTATGGAATAATAATTTCAGTGATAAAAATGTGAACAGTGTTATATATGACATAAAAGCTTGTTACCCTGTAGAGTCCACAGAATGCAAGAGTGCTACAACTTCCTTGTATATTGATGCCCCTTTATTGATGGAAAAATATTGTAGCTACAGTTAGGTACTAAATTATCCTGTTAGCTCTGCCCCATTATCTTGTATACCTCATGCTGGAACAGAAAATATCTTGAAATATAAATTTATACAGCAGCACTAGAAAACTTCAAACTCAATGTGTTTCTTCAAGGATGAACTAACTGCTCATATGTATTTTATATTTAATAGTCTGCAAAAATATACTAAAAAGCCAAAAGCAGGATGTAGACCATTTATGGTTCCTGTATTTGAAATGAAACTTCTTAGAACAACTGAAAAAAGTTCTATTAAATGCACTGCATTTTATGGTCTTATTTTTTGCAAGCTGTATTGATCAAAACTATTCTGGCAGCACGAATAGAACAACAGAGTAATAACCTAGCTCCTTCATGCAACCAAATAATAGCATGGAGTAGTAAATGGAAAGCAAGACAAAGAGTACCAGAGACATCACATAAAATGTGGTATTGAGAATATTAAATCCACTGCAGATAACCAGTGGCATAAGAACAAAATTAAAATAGACAGCCTGAAGATGCAAGCTGGGAAACAAAATTTCTATCTATCTCACTAATGTTTCCCTAATGGATAGCTCCAAAGCACGGTGGAGACTTATTTTTAAATAATGTTATTTCACTGCTAACCGACCTTCCTGCCCAGTTCAATTTACGTAAGGAATTGAGATCCTTAAAAGGTATAATTTCTGGAGCAAAGAGAATTTTTGCAAAGTCACTCTGAAAGCCAGAATCAGAACAAGACTTGTTTTATTTTGACAGAAGGAAGTAGTATGATAAACAATTTCTTAAAATAGAAGCACAGAAAACCAATTCTATTTAAATGCAATTCTGAGACCATACTACATCCCGAAGCTTGGAGTGAGCTGCATTTCATCTGAGTCTTGTGCTCCCGTGAAGCTTTAGAGACTTTAGCAGGGCTTTGGGCAAATGCAGGAATCCATCCACACGGAGCTTATTTCAAGTAAGGGGCCGAACACTAGATTAACTATATTCATAGAATTACAGAATCATAGAACGTTTAAGTTGGAAAAGACCTTTTAGACCATTGAGTCCAACAGTGCCAGGCAACATTTGTCTTACTGGTATTCAGTTGTCTACATTGTTGAAATTAGTAGTACAATCCTTATTTCATTTTTGGCCTGGGCAAACTCCCTGTCCACTAGATAATTCTTGGGTACAGTTTGGGAGTCATCACAGTCCAATGACTATTCCCAGCAGTAATTTTGGATATTGGTGTGTTCTTCATAGAAAGACTGTATAATAGTACAGGTGCCAGCCTTTCTACGTTAGCTGGCTTCACTACTGGAGTAAGTTCAGAAGCATATTTAATTTATTAGCACTGAAATTGGTTCACAGCCTGGAAGTACATCACAGCTGTAACTTTGCGATTAGTAGCTCTGGGGCTGGGAAAAGACACATCTTCCAAGGAAGCTTTTTAGCTGTAAATGACCATGTGAGCAGATGTTATTCTTTTAGGCCAGACTTAAGCCTTAAATTTTATTTTTATGGCTTAATTTTTATTTTCACTTTGCTTTGCAATAGTCTAGAAGATGTCCTCACAGCCTGTAAGAGCTTAGAAGCACATAGGCAGCTGCTGTATGTCTCCTTATTGTTGTTAGTTAATCTATTGGGACATATCTTTTAGCTCTTGGACTTCATCTTAGAACACTGGATGTTGATTCACACAGTATGAGGCACAGGCTTAGTCAGGCTCTACTCAGCCTCTACCACAGCAGTTTACTTGTCCTCCACTATGGCCTGAATACGTCAGAATTATTATTCCGTGGACGCGAGGCACAGATAATGACTTCACGGGCATGATATTCAGACATTTCAGAATTTTGGTTTGTGCTAAACCCTAGGTGGATGAGTACAAAGTTGTTAAAAATACATACATACGTATATATGCACATAATACAGACACAGTAGTCCCAAAGGTTGCGGGGAGGGTGGGTGGGGGTGTGTGTGGGAGGATGAGATTCTTACCTTGAGAAGAGTGTCATGGTGGGCCCCGGTGGGGCTTCAGACAAGGGAAGGCTCCAACAACTTTGTGAATCCTCTGGTTCTCTCCTGTCATGACCTGTAGAGCATGTGTTCAGGGAGAGTGACTGAAGCTTCCTTCTGATGTGGACTCTGGCTGGGCGGCTGGGTGAGAGTGGTACTGGAAGACCATAGCAAGCCTGGGGAATGTAGGACCCGTCTTCCCTGATAAATGCAGGCTTATGCTGTCTTCCTAGTCTCCTAATCACAGCTTTTGCTTCTGACTTTCCTTTTCTTGGCCATCGTACAGTCTAGTTATTTTAGGAGGTGTTACCAGCAAAAATGTCAATAGAGAATATTCAATAGAGAATAAAGACAAGAAGATGTGACTGTGAGTCTGGGAGAATTTTTATCCTAAATATATATCCTTTTTCATATGGTTCCTGTATCTCACTGTGAAATTGCTATTAAATAAGGCAATGGCTTCTTTCTCCATTAAACAAAAACAAATGGGAAAATATTTTCACAAGAGTGACCTACTGATTACCAATCTGAAATGTAGGTTTCAAGTCCATTTTCTAGATTTATTATTTTCTGCCAAAACTGATTTGGACAAAAACCATGGTAATCACCTAATACGTGGTTAGCAATTTTCCATCTCATTACACAACCCTTGTATCTTATTACCTATTTAAATGAATACCTGTTAAGTGAACAGACCTGTACAACGCAAACAATTTTTCGATCCATCAAGCCAAAACAAATAGAGGACTTCAATAAAGTCATTACAACAGTGTGCCACACTATAGAATGCAATAAAAAAGGGGTTTTATCAGTGTAATGCATCAGTTAAATGAATATAAAAAATTGTAACAGAGTAAAAATTGCTTTTTGAGATGTCACATGATTGGACCATAAATCCTAGTCTTTCACAATCCCAAAGAGCTCCGAGGAGATATTCTGCATCATCCAGATAAGATCTCTGAATATTTGTCCCTATAAGTGCTCATAAGAGTGACACTATTAATGTTGGCTGCAACTAAACTTATGTGCAGCATTCTATACTACTGACTTCTGTCACCACATCTGTCCTGATTTCCACTACTGTGATTCTGCAGGCCTGAACCTCTTTAAAATGGAAAACCACAGCAAGCTGCAATGACCCCAAAGGTTGCACTGGATTGGATTTACCCATTCATTTAAACTGTGATTTAGACACATATTCTCAGAGGTGGAAGGAAATATGTCCACTCCTGGTTCAATATCCAGATGTAAAGGTGCACGCTTCAGGAATTTTTTTTATCTATGTGAATAGAGTTCATTAGGAAACTTGACAGAATGAGAATAATGAGGGCAAGCACTGGCTGTTCATCTCAGAAATGTTTTGAAGCAATTTTTTTTTTTAACAAGGATTAGGAAAGGGAAGGGGAAGAATACGCATATTTTTTTACTAGGAATCAAGCGAATGGGAAGCAACATTGGAATTAATTAATAAGGAAGGCCTCAGAAAACAGTGTTGTAAAATGACTGAAACAGAGTGAATTTGTTTGCTTGACAAAATTAATAGGTAAACAGTTTTTTAAAGTTAACCTCACTTTTTCCAGACGTGTGCTTGAATGTAGTTGGTAATTTTTGTGTTATACCGAGTGACATTGCACAGACCTTCCAAGTCTAGTCTTTTCTGTCTGTACAAGTGTCTAAGGTTATGCTTGCACAGATACATGACCGCAGTCACATAACCCACTCCTAATATTAATTGCTTTAGCGGTCAAAAATACTTTAGACTCGATACTCGTTACTTCACTTCCACAGCTGGATGTCACTGAGACTCAGTTTAATAAGCTAACCCATTACACTGTTACACATCTGCTGGTAGCTATGTCCCACTTCAGATCCTCTAACTCTTTGAAAACACTTCTGCTTGAGGAAGAACAGCCTTACAATTATGAGAAACTTATCATTTCTGAACCCTTGCTCCTTGCCCCTGTCCAGCAGAGAAGGACTTCTTATAAACACCTTTGTCAACCAAGATGTGTCAATAACTTGTCTCACCTGAATGGTAGCTGGCACATTGGTTTTCTTCAGTGGTCTTGTCCTCGCCTGAAACAGATGTCTCACCTCTCAGAAAAGACTCAAAGCTTACATGCTATCCGTTTCATGAACCTCTTGCCTTTTACCCACACTACAGCTCTAAATTATATCCAGGTTTTGCATTGTGAATGAGCCTCAAGCATAAGATCAGTGAGGAAGTAATAAGACTATGACCTAAAAATAGTTGGACTTTATGCTCTAATATTACTAGGAGCTACACAGCCCTGCCAGTGTTTTGTGCTAGAAGAAGAATCATACAGACTTCACTCCGTGTCACTGTTATTGCATGCAAAGTATGTAGATACTCTGGGAATAGCAAAGCAACACAGTCCCTGTTTAAATAAATACCTATTTTTGACAAAATGCAAAATGATTATACATCTACTTGTTACCCCAACATGAAAAGAACACTCTTTTCAAAGTCTGACTCTCCTCAGTTTCATGCTAATGCAGAAAAAAGAATAATTTCAAAACTACAGATTCTTCCTGAGTTATATTTATGTGTTCAAACTCTTCAACCTCTTGACTCCTGAACATTCTTTAGTTGCCCCCCCCCCTTTTTTAACACATATCTACAGTACTCTGCATTAAAATGGAGAAAACAGAGATATAGGACACAATTCAAGTTTATTTGAAGCCAAAAAATGTAACTCTTGTAAGAGGACATAAATTATATACAACTTAGAAAAATAAGGATAGTATCTTGATCTAAAGCAAAACGAAAAAAATGACCTTGTGCAACAATTAGAAGTATGTATTACAGACATTAGAAGCCTTTTAGAGTGCATTTTCTCTTGACATATCTAGGCACTGATGTTCTTTGGTAGTGAGCAATGGCCTCAAAAAATTATGTTAAAAAGACAAAAAACAATACAGGGTCTGTGGAAAGTTTTTTCTTACTCTCTATATTTCTCTCCTTATTTCCTTACAATTCTATTGCTCAAACTGAACTTTTTTTTTCCTGAATGAAATAGAGTACGTTAAAGCACAGAAGCCTTGTTTTCAGAGTTAAGTGAGTTTTTACTGCCTTGCGATAAATCTCAAGAAGCAAGGAACTGCGATGGAAACACTGAGATGTTCCTGACTATGTAATACAGTTCCTAGGCACTGAGCCATGCATGTATGCACACATATACCTTAAAATAAATGTAGTCAAGCAGAGTAAAATAAATTTTCTAAGAGCAATAGCTGAGCTAAGCTTTTTAATACAGAAAAGCAGCGTGATTAAGGAATCAGACCACCCACTGCTGGAAGAAAAATGCTTGTATCATATATTATACATCTTTGGTATCACAGGCTGATATGAAGCATTGCAAGGTGGTACTCTAATGACCGGGTAATGAAAAGAAGATGCATTGAGACAATAAAAGAAAGCCAAAAAGATTTATTAATTCATGAATTTACATTCTTCATAACCAAAAATTAAATCTTCCTGCACAGGAGTCTTCAGCATGTTCACATTAAGAGTTCAAATCAGGAAGCCAGTTGCATACGTTTAACTCTATTTATCAAAGCAATCTAAACATGTGCTTATCATTTACAAATGCTTAAAAGCGCTAGTGAGTTAAGGTCTACATATCTGATCCAAAGTCCTTTGTCATCACTATGAGTCTTACTATGAACCAGATTGTGTTTATGCAGGGGTAATAGTTATCTAGAACATTAGAACATGCTCCTAAATACCCATCACACTATAAAATTAAAATTAAAAATAACATTTTGAATCACAAATTGCATTGGTTTTATTTTGTCTGTTAGCTCTTGTTTTCATTGCTCTTTGTTACTAATAGCATTACTGTATGCTAAGCTTAGTTTCTTACCTGAAATTGAAGTGCTTGTCTTGTAGAATGATCAAGTATATGACTTGACTTCGGTATACCTATTTGTTTTCATAGAGAAGGCTAATTTATTTGATAAAAGAACTGACCCATTAATGTCACATGAAAGCAGCACAGCTCATATAAATACTTCCCTTGCCCCAGAGCGGTGGGAACTGTTTGTATTGTTTCAGTTGCAAAACCTAAACTTATTCTGTGCCATGTTGTAGAGGCTGCCCTTAAAATGGCAGACGTTTTCTGAGAAGAGGAAGTTATAACATTTATAACAGTTTTTATTTTGTTCAGTGAAATGGTGCAATGGAACTTGCCACCCTATTCAAGCATAGTTTTTTCTAAGGGAAGGCTCCTTTTTCCTCACAATTACTTACCACTTCCTCCTCAGCTATTGATAAGAACATTCTGCGACTTCTTAAGGAACATAGGGTTCAGTTGGAGCACCTGAGCTGAGAAATGAAATGGTTAATATCACCAGAAGTGCTCACTGACCAAGGTCTTGATCCAAGTTTCACTAAGCCCAGTGTGACTGTAACTTTGATAACTGGAAAGCATACTTACATTGTAACTTGAGTGAGTATCTTCCAGAAGTATGAGGTGTAACAAATGTGGCAGGTAGATAGATGCTAGGTAATGTCCACTGGTGGATAACAACCACTGTGCACTGGAGAAAAGTAGCTGCCATTTCTTGCAGTAGCAAGAAACACAGAACTAGAAATAAATTATCCTATTTATCTGTTTATCTTTTGCAGATAGAGATTCTGGCAAGGATGAGTATGATCATCACTGAATGGTTAAGTTTTAGCCCATTTTTATTTTGTTAAAATATGGTGAAACCCTTAAGCAAAGTTGGTTACCTATCCTCAACTTTCTTCTTGAGGAAGAAAAGCCTGAGGCAACTGGGAAAACTGTGTGACACAGCAAATTTCACGGTCCCTGAACTGAATGACGTGGTCCGCAGGGACTTCAGGAGCTTTGGAAGGATTGTTGTAGCAACAGCGTTACTCAAGAACACCCAAAAAAGAGCCTGACTTGGATTTCTTTGTCCACAGCTGCCAGATTTGACAGAATAAAATGACTTGCTTTACTGGTGCTGAAGCACCACATCTCGCACTTTTTCTCTGCTCACTACCATTTCCAGGTCATCGCAGCATTCATGGTGACTTTCTAGTTCCCAGAGACACCTGCTTTAGTTTGCTACTCTCCGTTACGGTATCAATCAACCAATCAGACTGTGGTAATACATTTATCTGGAACCTTACTATAAGAAATAATATTGGTCCTTTATCCACCCAAGTACTTCCTATTTACTTAGCTCAATTAGAGCTCTGGCCCGCGGACATTGAACAGCCATGTTGCTGTTTCGGCCCCTGGTTTCATTCCAGCTTCACTACTGTCTCAGTAGTTAGAGGTCCCTACCACATAAGTTTCCACCGCACAGGAAAATAATCAAATAATTTGGAAGCTAGTGGCTAATTCTGAAGACCTGGGGATGGCTTCTTCTTCCTCTGTCATGGATTTTTATCACCAGGGAAGTCATTACTTGTGTTGATCAACTTGTGATGAATTAACACAAGATTTATGTTGATTATTGGTCTGGGTCTCTTGTCAAACAGCAGTTCTATTTCTTTTTCCAAGCTTTAGTGACTTGCAGGCATTAGTAAAATATCTATATACTCAAATAATAATACAAATAAAAAATGTTATTGCAGCAACTTAAGTGGTCTTTTGCAAAACCAAAGGGCTGCAGGGACACTGCTCATTGTGCAGGCAATATCCTCCTAGCATGGACATTACCTAGATCAGCAGAATGGTTCTGTTGCTGGAATAGCTGATTTCCTGTCAAGTAGAAGGCTCCAAGAAAGTACTCTGGCTGTTCACTAAAACAGGCAATTTTCTCCTTGTCCTGGTTGCATAACATGTCTTTCTATTTTACACCTGAAGCTCTTTGCAACTCACCTCCCTCAGTCTCAGATTGTCCCACTCATGATTGTAAACCAGATCACCAGTTCCATATTTCTTACTTTGCAAGCTTCTTGTGTAGGCGTTTCTTCAGAAGCAATATTGCGGGGACTGCTGATTTGTATACACAGGAAACACTTTTCATCATCTAGGTTAACTGCTGTGAGAAAACTCTTTTTTGAGGCACACATACAAAATATGTGTTTTACACTTTAGCAGACAACTGAGTTGCTTACCTCTCATTTCTTACCGAACAGAAACTTCAGAGAAGTTGATACGTGATGACCTGATCTAGGGAAATGTTAGATTAGCTGTATCTCTGGGATTACTTTAAAGCATGGGGCTTCAAGCACTCATTTGGAGTACTTGTGCCTGAGGCTGTCACCCACACTGAGCAAAATGATCTATACCAACCAAATCATCCTCATCTTATTTAAAGAGTATTACTGGCATAGCTGTCAAACAAAGGCAACGTGATGCCTCTGGCTGATTTGCCAGAGTACAAGTTTTTTTGTTTGAAACCAGCCAAAGTTTTAAAAGACAGAACGACATAAGATTGTTCACTAGGGACCCAATTAAAATTAAATTAATGTTTAATTATGTGCAGTTTTGGAATAGAACAAATACAAGTATTTTAAAGTAAAAAATCCATAGCTTCTCTCAGTGGCAAAGTTAATTAGAGTACTTTTTATGTTACTTCTTCAGGCCATTTTTAAATTAACAATCAACAATTATCTTCTGAACACCTCTTCCAGTCCTGAGAGGAGTATATTTAATCATCAAGTGTCAGATCCTCTTTTTTTTTCTTTTCCCCATTTGATAAGTTTCCTACTTAAGAAGTGTTTCATATTTACAGAACATAATCATAAACCAAGAAAGCTGGTTGAAACCTTTGAAATTGAGTACAAAACGAACTGTGTCATGAAAAGCACTATGGACCTGCATAAAAAGCAGGAGTTGAATATCTTAATAGGATACAGGGTATTTATTCTTTGCGACATTTAATTTATACTAGCAGCACTATTAGCAAGTCTATAGCAAGTAGCCCAAACCTCTGATAGAGATCTCATCTAAGCCTTGTAAGAAAGCATGTTCCCACCACGTAACATCTTGTGTTCCCAAGTACACTCCTGGGTATCTTGCCTGCTTGAATTCTTTATTTATGAAAGGGTCAAAGGATAGCAAGACATGATGAAAGTCAGAGAATAGATTTGGAGACTACAGAGGCATCTGTAAGCCTTGTTCAACATCATATAACATTTAAAAATTCCTGTAAGAAAAAGCATCCATATGGTGATTCCATACTGTGTGAGACTAAGCAAATTGGACCAAACTGAGCTTATTGCCTTAGAGGAATTTTACATCAAAAATTGCC
This sequence comes from Buceros rhinoceros silvestris, assembly GCF_000710305.1. NCBI lineage: Eukaryota > Metazoa > Chordata > Aves > Bucerotiformes > Bucerotidae > Buceros > Buceros rhinoceros. Next base: position 14,480 of record NW_010393743.1, on the reverse strand, counting down.
TTATTCTAACTCTTTCTACTCTATAGTCAGGGTATCATAGTAAAGTAATTTCACTCAAAATAGTATAACAGATAACTTCTGGTCTTTGAAATGAGGAAGTATAACTTCTGAAAAAATAGATTTTTTTTTTCCGTTTCCTTTCAAAAGTTTATATTAAAAAGGGCTAGTCTATCTCGAATAATCTGGATATCATACTAAGGTTCGCATAGAACAATGGAATTACGACATAACAATTTAAGTGGAAAATACCCTTTAGCAGTGCATAAAGAAACACAAATTACTTTTATCTCATTCTTAAAGTGAGAGTGGTTTCTGCACCAGCCAAACCCAAAGCAAATTTAATCCAATGTGAGATTTGTCAATGCATTCAATGGTCCTTTCAAGAACATCCAGGTTTTTCTCCTTAAGGGTAATGTTGGTAAAAAAACATTACAGTTTCAGCAGCTAGAAAAAAAAAGAGAATAGAACATGAAATAACAGACACTTGATCTAACAGTTATTTTCAAATAGCATTCGTCCTTGTGCAATGCACTCATAGCTTGAAATGTAACAAATCAAAGTTCAGTGTTGCAATACAGATTTTGAAAGTGTAAAATATTGAAATCTAGAATGACCATTGCTTAAGAAGACATTTCCTTACTTAAGAAGACATTCACTTAAACTAGAGTGATTTTATTGCTCTTTCTGTGCAAATTACACTACACTTTCTATCATTTATGTATGATAGCTGCTTAGATTATATACTTAGAAAGGTAACAATAAATAAAGGACAGTCACTGAACCACAGAAATCTAACAGTTTATCAGACAAAAATGTACAGAGCGATGCATATTGCTGAATATTGAAACTCTTATTTGTATTCAATACTAGCTTGGTTTCAGTGGGACCAGTATGAGATATTTTTTATAACAAATAAAGGACTCAGTTGCGTAAAAGGAGTAGAAAGGAAATGAAGAAGCAAAAGACATAGTTTGACATTAATGCTTTTATTTATGTTGTTATGACATTTCTGTTAATTGCTTATGGCTAAATGGAAGGCAAGACTCAATTTTCCTAATATTTGAAATTTTTATCATGGTTTCCCTTGTGGGAATTTTCTTGACTGAAATGGTTGTCAAGTATTGGAACAGGCTTCCCAGGGAAGTGCTGGAGATATTTAAAAGACATGTTGATGTGGTGCTTAAGGACATGGTTTAGTGGTGAACTTGGCAGTGCTGAGTTAATGGTTGGACTGGTTGATCTTAAAGGTATCTTCCAACATAAATGTTGTATGATTCTATGAATATATGAGTTTACTCGGTCAAATCTGATGAGGGACGTTTCAAAAAGGTGGGGTGGTTTCAGAGATGATCACGTTTCCACCTGTTTTGTGAATACATAAATGCCGAGTGTCTGTTTAAGTACCACAGCATGTAAAGCTACAGCATGATTTCAGACCCTTAGAAGACATAGCGGTATCTACTTTGTAGAGAAAACTTTTATAAATGATCCGGCTTTCAAGCTAAGAAAAGTTCAGGTGGAACTCATCCCTTCTTGACCATCAAATCAGTTCATCATAAATCATACAGCGTGAAATTTATCACCTACCTGTAAGCACCTACAGTGTAGATGTGTACATCTGAGCTAGTCATGCTTTTTATAGTCAGTGGTGAGTAAAAGGCACTGCAAGGGCACAACTCATCTGATCTGGTTTAGACAACTACTTTAAGATGAGATAAATTGTGCCCTAGAAATGCCAACTTCTCTCCGTTGACTATAAAGGCAGTCTGAGGAAGCTTTCTTGAGCATAAATGGTCATTTAAATCCCAAACAAAAGGCATGGGAAATCAAGGTGCTTATTCCTCAGCTATGTTTATACAAAGTTTTTGACAAGAGCTGAGTCAATGTTGTATTTCTCACATGGGTACAAACACACTGCCTTTCCATTATCTTTTTTAGATGTTTGTTATATATGTGGATATTGACAGTGCATTGACACTGTACAGTTTTCTAGGCCTCATACTGCGTTCTGCTTTGGTTGTGTGACCATGTCATGGAGAATCTCTGCCTGGGGTATGTGCCAGGTAATGGAGCTAAAGCGAGGAGATAAAGACTATAGCTCAAACTTGCAAGTAGGACTTATTACCTTTGACTGTGACTCTGTAAAGCCTGAAACCTTGACAGGAGACTAGCTTTCCCCAATAGCAGTGAAACTCTCTGGCAATGAGTCCTCTCCTGTATGCACTCAATAGTGGTGGACGAGTCTAACGAGACCTCAAAGGATGTGTGACCAGCTGCCTGTAGCCAGTCAGGCCATGGGAGGAAGAGAGACTCTGGCTCTGAATGTCAAGCGTGGGAACTACAGCTCTCATTTCAGGGAAATGTAAGGGAGTGCTCAATCTTAGTGCACAGGCTGAACTTTCAAATGCACAAAGACTGAAAGTGCGCACATAATTATGTGAAATATCTATAACTGAATGTGCATCTCCATTCCATTTTGCATATATACTTACCTAGGTCTAGGAAGTGCGTAGTTGTGAGACTTATTATGGTAATATTAGCCAGAATCAGACTAGGGAAATAATCTAGTAGTCAGTACTCCTTTTTTCAAAAGCACTATAAAAGATTAATCTAATATGCTCCCTTTCCTAATAATTTCAGTGTATGTTCCTCTCTTGTTGCTGCTGCTTGCCTGCATGAAGTCACAAAGAAAGCAATAGAATATCTGAAGCATCTTTTTGTTTTCTGTGTGCTCTTATTGTTATCTTTCACACACCGAGGGAATGGAAATTATTTGACTTTGAAACCTATAATAATAAGCTTATAAGAAATGCATATATAAAATTATGTCTGCAATTTTAAAACTTCTGCAATTTTGAATAGATTCCTCTATCCACATTTCTTGATCCCCTGGTTTTCTTTTGCTGCCCTTACCTTTTCATCCCTGCCGTACTAACTTCACACTGTTTCCCTTCACATTTCATTGTGGTTATCTTCTCTAGGAATTCATGTGGTTTATTTTTTCCAAGGATTACAGACTTTGAACTTCAAACTCTGTAGAGCTGTGATGTGACTGCTATCATTCTGTTCTGTTTTTACTCCCGGCAATTGTCTTGTTCATTTCGATTAGAGAAAACATACATTATTCTGGGCTCTGACAGTGCCTTCTGCAGTTGAATGAGTGAAAGTTTTTTTATCGTGTGGGCACTTAAACACTGAAGGAATAGATATAAATGATAATACTAATGGTGATAGATACACAAACTTCCAGAAGAAAGCTAGAAGTTTTTGCTCTTTAGCAAAATAAAAGTAATTTAAAGGATTTTAAGTACTATGCCTGAGCTGGTTTTCACTGGCATTTGTCTTTATGCATGTGGAACTCCATGCTTGGCAATCAATTATATGTTCTAGTTTCCAGCTGCAGTGGTGTTTTGGTTTGAGTTAGAACAGAACTCATTCTGTTCAGTGATTTTACTTTACAGCTCAGTCTCTTCTAGGTAACTGCACTTTCTGAAGTTAATGGCATGTTTTTGCAGACAGTGTCTGCTTCGAGAAATGATAATGCCTAGTGTTTACAATCACTACCAGAGACTGGTCTGCAGAAAGGCTCTTGCTCATACTTGATCCTGTGCAGATCAAGGTCACTGCTAAAACCTGTTGTACCACGTTGGGGGTGCAGTAAGATAGAGGTTGCACCTGTGGGGACGAGCGGACAGGACAGGTGACCCTAAATTGACTAACAAGGTGTTCAATCCCATAGGCGTCATATTCAGTGCAAAGGTGAGGGATCACAAGGCTCAAGCTCTCTTCTTCAATGTCTGCAACTGAGGAGGACTCAGTCTGTTCTGCCTTTGATCCCAATCTGTGCATTCCTGAATCTGGTTCTGATCTGCTGCTGAGCCCAGTCTGGGACTTTCCCAGTGTCTGCCCACAGCATCAGTGGTGATGGTGAACGGATTGCTACCAGTGGGGGGTTGGGTTTGGATTGGATTTGTATGTATCTGTATATATATTATTTTATTGTTATTATTTTCATTGAAACAGTTTTAATTTTCTTTTCCACTCCCTAGGTCTCTCTCCCTTATTTCCTTTTCCCCTTTGGGAGGGAAGAGGGGTTAATAGAGAGCATCTGGCATTCATCTAGTGGCCAGCCCAGCCCTAACCCACATGTGGCCAGAACATTTATCACCAGGAGCTACGCAAAGAACTACAGCATTTCAAAGCCAGAATAAGAGAATTTGGAACAGACAACTGAAAAACATGATTGTGTTAAAAGGCCAAGAACTATTTAGGAAGGTTCTTGACCTTAGTTAAGTTTCCTCTGCATGTCACAGTCAATTTGGTTTTTTATCATTCTCAATTTCTATACAGATCCTCCCATCAAATAATGTTTTTGCTTTTATCAGCAAGGCAAGAAGAGACAAATCTTGGAAGAGGCTGTGATGATTTCATCTGGTAGGCATACTTTAGTTAGTTCAGGAAATTACAGATATGACAAACATCACTAGATGGTGGGTTTTGTTACTTTATTGTTTCACAGCAGACGCGAGAAAGACTCCATGATAAATTCATTGAAATTTACCAAGAGTATTGGAAAAAAATCCATTTCAATTACATCTGAGTGTCTTCTTTAGTTCTAAGTGCAAATTTTAGTGAATAGATTCAGTGCAACCAGGAGAGACAAATTTTATATGAAAGAAGTGGATGGGATACACATAATGATTAAACCATGGCACTAGTTATCCACACGCCTTACTTCACATTCATTTAGAACTAAAAATACTTTTCTCAAATGATTTTGTGGGGAGAAGAGGAGAAGGAAAGGAAGCAGTACAAAAATTTCGAGATTAAGCTAAATTTTTTAAGCAATGCATAGATATTTTATTTACTGTAATAGGCAGGAAACAGCCTGCTCACAGCAGAGTCCTGACTCTCTTTTACACATAAACACAGCTTCTTTGACTACTTTACTGCACTTCGGGAACAAATGAAATGATGAATACAGTTTCTATTAGGTAGAAACCCCAGGTAATTGGTAGGTACAGTTTCTAGCAACTAGACTGGTAGAGTGTTAACGATTAGTTACTCTTTACTGTGGATTGCTCTGATAAAAACCCCAATTTTTCCAGGATTAGTGGTTCAGGCAAGCATCTGTCTGTTTTTTTCTTTTTTTTCCTTTTTAAATTGTTAGTGAAATTATGAAACCAAACTCCAGAAGAACTGCAAATTTAGTGGCTTTTTGCTGTTGTAATTACATGTTGTATTTCTCTAGCAAATGCTTGGAGATAATTGCTGCATTCGTACTTTTTCCAGGTGGACTGAAAATGAAATATAGAACAGTATTGCTGAAGAAGGTATAACAAAAGATATGAGCAATAAATTACTGTGTTTGCTTCAAGTAGGTAAAAAGCAATGCTTTTTCCAATAGCTTTGTTCATTCAGCAGTTTTCTTGTGGACAAAATAAATTTTTACACAATCAGAAGAACAGTCATCGATCTGTTAGACAAAGGCTGTGCTCGTGTACTATCATGACCCTTATATTCTGTAGAATGGAAGTGTTCCTCTCATGAAAGAAAAAGAAAAGGTTTTCTTATTTATTTTTGCACAATGTTTGTTACAGGTTTTGAATCTCCAATTCAGTGCCAGATTCCTGTTTGGGGAATGAGGAATGGCTTGCCATTTCTGCAGCTCTAACTTGCTTCCTCAGCAAGTTCTCAAGCATCTACGAGCAGAATCATATTACCAGAGGTCACTGAAGATGCTGCTCCTGACAGTATGTATTATAACAGAGAGTCATCATTGTTGCAGCTGTAATTTTTATTAACATTGCTCACAACCTGTAAATGCCAAGAATAATTCAGGCCCAGATGCTTTTCCCACTCTCCTCTCCAGAACTACTTCTCTCATTTTCCTGCCAGCTTGCCTATCTCCAGGGTTTCTTTGAAATACTGACCTGCTAAATTAGAAGAGCAAATGCAAGTAGATTTATTTAACTTTGAAAGCCTTGTTGGCAGAGTCTTTTCACTTTGTTGTAAAGTAATTTCTGCACTGAAAGAGCATCTTAATGTGATATTATTCTGTTCATTCCTTTTTATCACAAGCACAGCTTTCTTTCCCATAAATCCCAGAGCTTTATTTCATTAATTGTCAATGCAATTACTCGCTCTACAGTGTAATGAACGTTATCTGAAGCGTTTGGTGGGCTTTTCTGACTGGTGCTCAAAATGCATTGCTATAAGCACTGAAAAAACAATGTTTTGTGTGTCAGTATTTCGTTCCAAGTTGCCCAGAGAAGTCTTGGTTTGCTAAGTGTATTTACACTGGTCAGAAAGAGCAAGGGGAAGGCTGTTACCTCAAAGCAGTGTGTATTCCTCTGGCATTTTGGTCATTGGCAGCAGCTAGTTCTGACACCCTACTCCCAGTTCATCACTAGGCACATCTACAGGTGCAGTGGCTGTACTTCCCCTCTAGAGCAGCTCTGTCCTTCTGGGGAAGCTGGGGCAGAAGGCAGTATGGCAGAGTGGAGCCGGGCTATGAAGTGTCCTGATATAGAAGGTTTGTTTACATGGGAAAGAGCAGATGAACACAAGGCATTGTATGCACTGTGAATTCACCGCAGGAAATTTGGGATCAGTTGGGAAGACATGTAGGTGCACTAATGCTGTGGCCTGAATAATAGATTGATACCTCTCTAAAGACTTCAGTAGCTTCAGTGTGATACTATGGGAAGGTGTAACTGAGCTGGCCTTTTTCTGGCAGATGATTACATGGTTAAGAACAAACATGTATCTCCCTGCACCTGCTTATACAGAAATATCCAAAAATATCAGTGGGCTTTAAATCAATGATAGACTAAAGTGAAACCCCTCAGGTGAGATAGCAGTGATCATGATTGGTGGGCACTCAGTGACCCTCACCAATGGTGAACAACGAAATCCTGTTTCAAAATGGAAAGTGTGAATAGTTAATGGAAGCACAAAATAAAAGGTCCTGTCAGTTAGACTTCAAAGTACCTTTTATTGTTAACCTCTTACCTTTACATGACAGTATGTGAATTTCAGTATTTTGTTTTCATGATAGCAAATTTGCATTCACAAGCACATTTCTACACAAGAGAACTCAAATCATCTTGGAGCAGCAGACAGCTGGATTCAATTCTAATAGCCAGCTGCTAACTGAAAGCTTCCAGTATGAGTGATTTTTATTTTAAAATGAAGTGATTTTCCTCAACTGCTTTACTATAACTGCTACAGACACTTCACGTGTCTTAGTTTTGGATGCAGATAATTCCACCCTTTGTCATGGCACAAATTCAACCTTCATCAGGTACATTAAGCTTCTGCTGATGAGTTTTATAAATTACAGATTACAACATAATGTAACTTCTGACCAGAAGGGATTGCAGTAATTAAAACACGATCTTTTGGCCTCATTATAGCATGAAATTTCCTATGGCACAAAAATATTTATTGACAGCATAAAAAGCAAGGATAAACACTCAGTCTTTTTGTCATTATTATTTAACTACTCTAGTCACTGAACCTGTCTGGTTCCATTTCTGTAAATATGACACTGTATGACCTACCTTGACCGATGCATTTTACAAGCTGGAGTCATCCATTAAACTTGTGAAATGATTTTGCCAATACAGCTTGTACAAGAAGCCAATAAGTAAAAAAAGGTTCTCCTATGGGCTGTCTTAGCATTTCTTGCCATGATTAACATACAATTGTTTCAGTTTGACTCTTCAAAGAATGATAACTAAACAGAAATAATGATGCTAATTGAAGGCTAAGATAAAGTTGTATTTTATAATATTGCCCAAAGTTTACATACAAAATATGTTTAAGATGTGCCAGATTTACTGTGTTATGAGAAGACATGGAAGGTAATGGTGGGGATACAAATATTAATGTCAGTTACTGGAAGTGCCAAATGCAGAGTATGCTGGATGTGCGTGATAGAGTAATGATCAATTTTCTTTGTCAAGAATGATAAAAACCAGTGGCCTAATCTTTTTAGGTTTCTATTCCAGTGGCTAGATCTCTACGTATGAGAAATAGCTTAGACTAATAAAAACCCAGTCTGTCTCCAAAATTAGCTTATCCATTATATATTCATTAATTAAACATAACAAACCAATATGAATACCAGAAACTCTATTGCATAAAATTATACAAGCAATTGTTTTCTGTGTTACTCTACATTTTGAAAGATCTCCCACTAGTCTTTCAGAGCTGCAAACCTCTTGAAAGGAGACCTTTCATTAGTATTCAGATGATGTGGTGGTTGTAGGATGCTGCTGGCCAGCATCTAGCTTCATTTAAAGCTCTTATTAGAGAGACATTACTTCTTTTTAAAAAAATTAAGAAGCATAGGAGAGAAAAGGATTCTAATAAAACAGTCTCCAAAAAACATGATGCCTATTCTCTGCTAAAAATCGTCTTCCTATTATTAAATACAAACTACTCTGTCATTCTAATCTAGAATTAATTTGTGCAATGTTTCTATTATTTATAATTTTCTGTGTCATCGGCTGCTCAGCAGATTAGTAATACTTCTTTCCTTTCTGAGAGGAATTATAATGGGAGAGCTTTTATATTCATCAGACTTTTTAATGAGGTTATTAATACAGACATCTCATTACATTTGTTGAATCATAATTTAATTTTTAATTACTACATGCATTTGTATGTTTTGTGTATCTGTATATGTACATGCTGATTATGGGAATTGTTTATATCACAGAGTCTAGGAATAATTCATTTTAGACAAGAAAACAGTTATTGTGCCATTGTTTTCAGTAGAGTTAATGTGTTATAGACATTCTGATCTTTTGGCTATTGATCAGAGAACTCTTTAATTGCTATTCCCTAAATTAAACATTTTAGAACCCAATTCAAAACCTGTTGAAGTCAACAGAGAAACTCCCACTGATTTCAATGGCTGTTATGTAAGGTCATTAACAGATTTTATTACTACATCACTTTATTTCTTGACAAAAAAAAAAGTCTTTTAATAGTATTGAAAATGAAAGAAAAAATGGAACAGTGGACAGAAAGAAGGATGTATGGGTACTTCAAGTGAACCACTCTCAGAAGATGCAGAATTTGTATTTAGTGATGAGAAACGAAATGTGACCTTTTTTTCCCCAAAATTAAAGTCTGTTCAGCAAAGCTGGGTTAAAGATAAAGAAGCCATCAGGAAACCTAGAGAATACTTTGGCCTTGATCCAGCAAAGCACTCAGACAAGTGCTTATTTTAAGCACGTGAATACTCCCATTTGAGCCAATGGACAACCCCACCCCACATGTCTGGCTGTTTTCTGCCTGGGGGGATGAAGGGGGTAGGAATTTAATAATGGGTTCGTGATTATGATCATGATTAGAATCATGATTAGGACCAAGCTCTGGTTGCAGATATAGCCTAATTTATATCAGTTCTAAATTTCTACTGCCCTGACTTGAAGACTTAACCTGACACTTCACTTCTTATAACATTCTGTTGAGGCACTGAAAGACCAAAATTGTGTGTTCTGAAACTGAAGAGACTTGGGATGGGATTTATTTTCATTAATTTTAGCCTTCAAGCATCTACCCCATGTTAGTCATAAGAGAGAAGCTCTCCTAAGGGAATTCATATCCCCTATAATTATTTTACTTTTGTATGGGACGAACTATCTCTCAGATTTCCCAATTCTCCCCAGAAGTTACAAAGGGGACTTAGTCAACTAACTTACTATGGCGTCGTATTTTTTTAGATATCTAAAGTTAGTGGAGATGATGAAGCTGAATGTAAATTTATGCATTTAACAGGTCTTCCACTGGCTCAGCTGGAACTGTAGTGAACTGAAAATACATTAAGCAATGAATTAACTGCTACGGCTATTTAATGAATCTCATTTATCCATATTTACACACACATAACCCCAAATGATTGTTCAGTTAAGTGCCTTCTTTTGCATTACACGTATAGGATTCCTCTGTCTTCTGCCCACTAAAGTCAAGCATCAATGAATGCACAAATACCCAATGAATCTATGTGCAAGCATGATATTTAGCTTATGTGTAAACTGATACCATTTAAAAAATGTGGAGCTAGGTAATAAATCAATTCTTTAATGACAGAGGAAAACAAATTGCAGTTGATGATTATAGGTCCATGATAACTCAAAAGGCCATGAATGACCACAGCCTGACAGCAAACAAAACCTCCTGTTGAAATCAATGCCGTGAGAAAGGATGAAGAAGGAAAACAATAAACAAGACACTTTTGAATAAAGATTAACCAATTGTAAATGAATTGTAAGTAATATCACAGTAAGTGTCTTGATAAATAATGGAATCATGATCATAATGCACCTATTGAAAATATTGAATATGGTATGCAGTTTAAACTACATACCATAATCTACTGTGCTGGCTGTGTCTCATCCCAACCTCTTGCCTACCCAGCATACTTGCTGGGGGAGCGAAGTGAGAAATAGAGAAATATTTATATTTCTCTATATGATGGTCTTCAAGCACTGCTCAGTCATAGATAAAATATTGCTATATTATCAAACTGTTTCAGATACATGCAAAATACAGCACCGTATGGGCTGCTAGGAAGAAAATTAAATTGTTCCCAACCAGACTCAATATAGAGTTCACTGTTAAGGCTGATTTTGACATCTAGGTGTCCCATTTTTGCTTGTTCTCTTGGTAGGTCTTACTAAAAAAAAAATTTTTTTAAAAATTGTATTTATAGGGTAATTACAAGGGAGCTATTCTGAATTTGTAATGTAGTAGGTTAGCTGTCTGAGAGAACAATATTTAGAATGGTACAGAAATGAGAAATTAAGTACATGAGAAGGACTGTAAATGGGAAATATAGAAAAATAACAGTGAGATTAATATTTTAATTAGATCAATTGTGACCAGAAAATAAGCATTTTTCTTAGTGTACTGTCTTGTAAATAATCTGATAAAATTCTGTGTAAGTAGTATCAACTCAAGTTAGACTGTCTCATAGGAAATTTAGCCTGAAATAAAGTTACCTTGAAGTGAACAGAACGCAATGTCACAGAAAAAATGTATCTGGTAATACTATAACTAGTGTTTGGATCACATAACTGCCAGATAAGCTTTTAAACAATAATATGCATGAAGTGATTGCTGTGGTATTTAAATTATAATTTTATGCAAAATGGAAACAAATTAACAAGCAGAGTAAAAGTCATAACCAGCTTATTAAGCAGAAGGCAGTGAGGTTCCGACTTTCAACCCTTGGATGTGTCTAATGCTAATTAAAGTTTCCTGATCCACAGTTACTTCTGCATTTCTAGTATCTAGGAACTCCAAACCTCTCCTAGCATTTACTAGGAATAACAGTTCTGCAATCCTGTAATTTGTGTAAATAATTTCCGCCTTTGCAGCTGCATGCCCAAATTAAACTTGCCAATTACAATTCCACAATTAGCTTGACATTACTCAGTTTAAGTGTAAGTCCAGCTGAGTGATATCTTTTTATGATAGAGTTGGTGGCTTCATCAATATTTTAGTATGGAGACGAAATATAAACTGACAGAAATAATGAAGATATCGGAGTCTTTATAGTTGGAGAAGAAAGGTGATCCTGCAAATTCCACTCATGCATGGTGTCACTGATTCTTACAAAAACTGCCCTGTTAGAGAGCTTCTCCATTTGTTTTTCTGGCACAGGAATAAAAAGTTCAGTGAATGTGAGCAATGTACTTTTTCAGTTGATTGACAGGAAGGCATTTTTAAACCTGCAAGAAGATACAGATCTATTTATCTTCATATGGGGAAAAATGCAGTCTATCAGTCAGCCTAACAAGCTACACCCCACTCTCTGACAGTACTGTCACACACCAAGTCTTCTGGGCTTCATTTCTGACGTTGCTCACTAACTTCACTCGGGAGCTGCAGCTGTGCTCACCTGCAGCTGCTGCCGTTTCCTTGCTGTTCGGCTGCTCCCACATTTTGCTCTTCAGCATAGAACAGGCCACTTGTGCATGACATGCCGAGGCAGACAACGAGTGAGGAACCTTGTTGAGTCTGTCTACACGGTGTTTTGCAGACACTTGATAGTGAGCGTTATTTTTCACTCACTTGAACCCAAGTGAATGGTATTACTGTTGCTGAGTAAGAATTAGTATGTTGAAATGCAAAGTGTTTTACCTAGATATTACCCTCTACAGAGTTATTTCACAGCTGTCTAAAAACAGTGCAGATGACTTAAGGCTTTGAGGACTAGGATCTTACATTGTCGCTAGGAAACCCTGTGATTGTGGATATTTTTCCCCAAATATGAATTGTTCCTTAGTTATGTGTGTAGCAGCCCTGTGGAAAAACCTGTATCCTGTTCTCAAAGGAAAATTCCCCCATACAGATTATATGGTGATAGAAAGATTGACTTAGAAAAATCTTTCTGAAGTCTATTTATAAAATCAGAGATTTTTTTGTATCGTTATTAAAATAGTGGGTTTTAGCTTTCAGTTTTGTTCAGCAGGTAGAATAAAACATCAAAGAAAAAAGACAATATTTTCTGACCAGGATAGCTTCTTTTCTCGTTCTAACACTTTTTAATTAGTTTAAAGACAAACTAGGTGGAGAAAATTGTGTGACCGCTATTTAAAGTGAGACATTCACAAAGAATTTTAGTGCTCATCCAGTTGGTGGTTGTCTGTGACTGTGCGTAAAGATCTCCTGGCTTTTCCGGGTTATATTCCACAGTGTTTATGTGTGCGTAACTTGATTTCCCAGATAAAGCAAATGAAGTGTAAAATGCAGCTGAGTGGATCATAAAGTCCATGAAGCAACAGTGGAGCATAGTTCCATTTTTTTTGTTGTTTTTTTTTTTTGTTTTTCCCAAATGGAAGGTAGTTAAAAGGACCTTTCTTTTCTTATAGTATAACTCTGGTTCTTATTATGCTGCAAAGTCGAACACATATCACCCCATATTGGGTGGATGCTGATTTGTTTTATTTTATAAATTTGTACAAAAAGCCTTGTTTTGGAATTATCTTCTGAGCTGCCTTAGATTAGCTGTCTTCATCAACTAAGACCAGCAGTATCTTTAACTACCAGAGATAAGAATATTTATAGGGAGAGAGGGACCGTTTTTTCTGTGAGAGATTTTTGGAGAAGTCTAACACAGATTCTAAGAAAAGGATGCAATAACTAGCAGAGGATACCAGAAAACTCTTCACTCCACTCCGTTCTCCTCATGCTTTTCCACTTTAGGGTCTAAGGTAGCCCATTTATTTCTATAGTGCGTTAAGACCCAGTGAATTTAGTCATCTGACCTGTAAGTGTACCTCTATGCAGCACCACTGCAAGAGCACCTGGTTTGACTTCCTATGGTCCGTCAATCAGCCCTGCAGCTTGCAAGAGATCAATATCAGTGTTAACAGAAGTGCTTTGTGTATTCTCAGAAACGATGAGCTGTGGTTATGATACACCCAGGTCAGTATCTTGAGGTATGCGGGAAGTTTCAGGGATTCTACTTGAAGGCAGGCAGATACCCTGCCACTGAAAGCCCTACGAAAGGACTAAGCAAAAGATGCCATCTTCTGAACACTAGCCTGAGCTTTATCTTCTAATGGCATGATCTAGGTAATCTGATTTTATTTTTAATTATTGTATCTGAGGTTTTCATAACATCTAATAATCACTGATGAGGCTCAAAGCCCATGAAGGTAATAGGTGTGACAAACTGTTATACCGGTTTTCTCAATGGGAAAACCAATTTAGGAAACAGTAATTTTTATATTAACACAAAAATAATAGTCAAACATTGGCCTTCTAATTCTTTCTTCTGTATTTAATCCAGTAACACATTATTGCTCAAACTGGGAAGAAGAGAAACAGACAAAAATAGGACATTACCTAACAGAAGACCTACAAGTTTCTATCATTTATGTTTTTCAAACTCAAAGCACAGACTTCAGGGATCCTACTATAACGTTTTATTGTCTGAGGATAAGGTCCAAGTCAAAAATATTGAAAAATACCTTCCAGCAAGCTTTCTGTGCAAAGCGCCTAGATTACTTGACTGTCTCTCAGGATCCTGAGAATTAATTAATACCTGACTGGCTCTTTGAAGAAATAAAATATGGGCTCCTTCCATAGCTAATGCTGTAACTAAGGTTCCTTTTAAAGCATTTCATGGATTTCTGTGTCCCTTTCTAATTATGTATCATAAACGCCAGATGTTCTGGGTGTACAAAGTGGCACTGATGTGGGGATAGAATAATGTTTTTTCAGTGACTTTGATTGTGCATTCCTATAATCACAGCAATACTGGGGATTTGGTAAGTGCTTTAAATTAGATCTGTTTGGCACTGGAATACTGCAGTATAAAAGTGACTGTTAAGGGAATTTTCAGGAAAGTTTTTTGATGTGATTTTGTACTTCAGCATGCATCCGGATTTGATTGTGATTCAGTGCACTAGAAGAGCAGTGTTAAGGGTCTAGGGACCGAGGTAATAATAACT
>NW_010393742.1:0-6438 GCF_000710305.1 Buceros rhinoceros silvestris | reverse complement strand
AAAAACTTCATACTGTATAGGCAGAGGAGCTGTGGCAAGGATTGTCAAAAACCTCACACACCTCACTAAACATGTCACAACATTATACATTTTTCTAGACTTCACCACAATTGCACTTAATTTCTGGGATAAGGTTTACAGCCCTTAGACGATGCATGAGATCCTTCTACTACGTCTGCTACAACAGGTTCAGGAAAACAGGGCTACATGTCAGTCACCCCAGGTCCACTCCAGGTCTGTAAAACATTGCAAAAAGTGGCAAAACACAATAGCTACATTGCTGCCCAAAAGGTCAATCCTGTTTCCAGTCCTTCATCACCTGCTGCAGGACAGGGTCTCTCCGTGGGTGTTAGCTGCTTGGTCAGGTCAGCTGCAATGTGAAACTTTAGCCTAACGGTGCAGATGCACAAGCAGCTGAGCTCAGCATACTAACAGCGTACTGCTGCTGAGAAAGGACAGGTCTCACTCCGTTTGTCCTTCCTCCTTTCCTCCAGTCACTTCCTGAACTCTCCTTTGCATCTTGTAGCAGCCCTGGTGTGTGCTGGATCATTCACTCGGATGACTAAGTCCACCAACCCAACAGTAAAAGGACCTCAGAATCACTGGGTTGGTCTCAGATCACTTATCATTGGAGCTGAGTCTTGGATTTGCCAAGTGAGGAATGGGGGAAATGGATATTTATTATTTTAACAACAATGAACAGTTTAACTTATTTTTAAATTATTTTACAGCAATTTTAACTACACATTCCTCATTAGTCTTTCTGAAACTTCCTGAAACTCTTGCTGCCAACTCTTGAGTTACTTTCCACCTTGCTGTTTGAATACATTACCTAAGTATTTGAGGTTGAAGTTTGCTGCATGCATGACAATCTTGCCTCTTCTTCTCCATTTTAGTATGTTGATATTTGTTTCAATTTTAAATAAATTGTATATCTTGATGTTTCAGCTATGGCCTTTGCACAAGGGTCTTCTGGCTGACCTTTTACTTACAGTAATAAATTATGTTTTGCTCTGAATGTTCATTTGCACATTAGATTAGCTCAGCCTTTATTGTCATTAACTTTCATTTTGCCTCTTTTAGAACTAAAAATTCATGGGTTTGTCAGTTCACAAAGTTTTTTTTCCCTTCGTGCTAGAATTACGTCTCACTGATCAACTGTCTTTTCACTGTTGTACCACACATTCATGTAAACGAAACATGGCATTATCTTCAAGTAAGCAGCTCCTCGTTATTTTCGATGATATATGGCAGAAATCTCTCCACATTAAAAATCTTACATTATTCCACACTGTGAATTTATAATTTTAGAGCCTCTGTACTCACCCTGACCTATTAACTGGTGGTTAACTTATTAACTATTGGCTAAATATTGACTCCCATCTACTAGAAGGGCTGGACGCAGTGGGTCCAGGATCCAGGGATCTACAAGCCTGTCAGTCTGACCTCAGTGCCAGCAAGCTTACGGAGAACATCTTGACTGCCATCACGCTGTACATACAGGACAAGCAGGTGACCAGACCCAGTCAGCATGGATTTCTGAAAGGTAGATATTGTTTGACAAACTTGATTTCCTTCTATGGCAAGGTGACCCGCTTAGTGGATGAGGGAAGGGCTGTGGACGTTTTCTACCTAGCCTTCAATAAAGCTTTTGACACTGTTTCCCACAGCATTCTCCTGGAGAACCCGGCTGCTCATGGCTTGCATGGGTGTACTCTTCACTGGATTAAAAAAACAGCTCGATGGATGAGCTCAAAGAGTGCTGGGGAAAGGAGTCAAACCCAGCTGGCAGCCAGTAATGACTAGTATTTCCCAGGGCTCACTGTTGGGGCCTGTCCTCTTTAACATCTCGGGATGGCCAGGCCCAGAGAGTGGTGGTGAAGGGAGTTCAACCCAGCTGGCGGCCGGTCACCAGTGGTATTGCCCAGGGCTCACTGTTGGGGCCTGTCCTCTTTAACATCTTTATCAATGATCTGTACGAGGGGATTGAGTGTATCCTCAGTCACTTTGCAGATGACACCAAGTTAGGCAGGAGTGATGATTTGCTTGGCAGTAGGGAGACTCTACCGAGGGATCTGGACAAGCTGGATCAGTGGGCTGATACCACAGGTGTGAGGTTCAACGAGGGTCCTGAACTTGCACAGGATCCTGAACTTGGGTCACAACTCAATGCCACAGGCTCGGGGCAGAGCAGCTGGAGAGCTACCCATCAGAAAATGTTCTGGGGTTGGTGGTTGACAGTCAACTGAACATGATCCAGCATTGTGCCCAGGTGGCCAAAACAGACAACAACATCTTGGCTTGTATCAGAAACAGTGTGGCCAGCAGCAAGATTGTCCCTGTGATTATCCCCCTGTACTCAGCATGGATGAGGCTGCTCCTTGAGTACTGTGTTTAGTTTTGGGCCCATTTCGACATTGAAGTGCTGGGCCGTGTCCAGAGAATGGCAACAAAGCTGATGAACAGTCTAGAGAAGAAGTCCTGTGAGGAGCTTATCAGAAACAGTGTGGCCAGCAGCAAGATTGTCCCTGTGATTATCCCCCTGTACTCAGCATGGATGAGGCTGCTCCTTGAGTACTGTGTTTAGTTTTGGGCCCATTTCGACATTGAAGTGCTGGGCCGTGTCCAGAGAATGGCAACAAAGCTGATGAATGGTCTAGAGAAGAAGTCCTGTGAGGAGCAGCTGAGGCAACCGTGGTTGTTTAGTCTGGAGGAAAGGAGACTGAGGGGAGACCTCATCACTCTCTATAACTACATGAGGAGGGGTTGCAGTGAGGTGGGGTTAAGCCTGTTCTCCAAAGTAAAAAGCAACAGGATGAGAGCAAATGGCCTCAAGTTACACCAGGGAAAGTTAAGTTCTGGGGTTGGTGGTTGACAGTCAACTGAACATGATCCAGCATTGTGCCCAGGTGGCCAAAACAGACAACAACATCTTGGCTTGTATCAGAAACAGTGTGGCCAGCAGCAAGATTGTCCCTGTGATTATCCCCCTGTACTCAGCATGGATGAGGCTGCTCCTTGAGTACTGTGTTTAGTTTTGGGCCCATTTCGACATTGAAGTGCTGGGCCGTGTCCAGAGAATGGCAACAAAGCTGATGAATGGTCTAGAGAAGAAGTCCTGTGAGGAGCAGCTGAGGCAACCGTGGTTGTTTAGTCTGGAGGAAAGGAGACTGAGGGGAGACCTCATCACTCTCTATAACTACATGAGGAGGGGTTGCAGTGAGGTGGGGTTAAGCCTGTTCTCCAAAGTAAAAAGCAACAGGATGAGAGCAAATGGCCTCAAGTTACACCAGGGAAAGTTAAGGTTGCATGTTAGAAAGATTTCTTTTCAGAGAGGGTTGTGAAACATTAGAACAAACTGCCCAAGGAAGTCGTGGAGTCACCATGCCTGGAGGTATTTAAAAGACATACAGATGTGGTGCTTAGGGACATGGCTTAGTGGTGACCTGGCAGTGCTAGGTTAATGGTTAGACTTGACCTTAAAGATATCTTCGAACCAAAACAATTCTGTGATTCTGTTCTTTCTATTCCCCTGCTTGCCACTGCACCAGTGACTCTTCAACCATGTATTAAAAGGAAGCATTCAGGAGCATCCTCCATGCCTGGAGGTATTTAAAAGACATACAGATGTGGTGCTTAGGGACATGGCTTAGTGGTGACCTGGCAGTGCTAGGTTAATGGTTAGACTTGACCTTAAAGATATCTTCCAACCAAAACAATTCTGTGATTCTGTTCTTTCTATTCCTCTGCTTGCCACTGCACCAGTGACTCTTCAACCATGTATCAAAAGGAAGCATTCAGGAGCCTCTTCCTCGCTGCCAGCAAATAGAAAACTGCCAGGCATTTGTATGGTCATATCCTTGATAACACTTGTTCATAGACCTTTCATGTACACCTACTTTCTTGCACTGCATCACTTTGGGCATCAGCCATTACTGTAACTTCTGTCATTTGTGAAGTCTGGGAATGAACCATACACTTACTGCAATTACATTTTGCTGTAAAGGAGGCACAAGAGGTCATAGAAGAAAGAATTAATCTGTCCTGGCTCACTTCAAATCATTCTGATTTTGAGGCATTTCTCGCTCTCTATATTGGCACTAGAAAAGGCCAAATGCAGCTAAGATTTGGAGAAGATTTGGATTCAGAATATGAGCACAAAGAAATATTCAGGATAATTACATCAAATAGTACAGCTTCTATGCAGCTAAAGGAATTTTTTTGAGATCTGTGGGACTTTTATAAAATAAATGAAATTCAAAGGCATGAAGTATAATAGCTCACTGAGATGGAGGCAACAGGATGCATAAACTACCTTCAGTCTGGAGACTAAAGAGGGTTGCTCATCAAAGCTACGGTTAGGGACAAAGCTGAGGTTACAGGGGCACTGAGTGAGAGGTGAGACAGAGCAGGTACCAGGATAAGTTTTAACAGTGGCATTAGTTCAGGCCATATGCCTGCATTCATATTTGTTGTTCAAATTTGATTTGCTGCTGTGTTAAAATCAATGGCAGATTTAGAAGAGTCAGGAGTTGATACTCTAGAATAGAGCCTAGGAAGAGTACCAAAATAGATAACCTGGATATTTCCATTGCTGAGGATAGAAAGGGCTGGATCCAGATGGACAAGACCTAATACACTCAGGGTGTGCCTGGGACCAGCAGGCAATGTTGCCATCTGTCTACCTCAGTGGTCACCTGAGCAGTAACCTATTCTTTGACCAGACCTTCAGCTAAGATTAGAATTAGAGTACAGAGTAATGAAGAAATATTAGATTTTCATGCAGTGCTTCAGTGTTCCCCTGATCAAAGAGCTTCATGTCATTGTAGAAAGGCCTATACCTGTCCCATATGGAGCAGCTCAGCACGTTTAGACACTGTTCTCTCATCTTTTGCAACCTATCTTTTCTTATGTAAATACTTGTCAAAGGCACTGCAATATTTTATCTGAAAATAACATACGTCCAGTGGCAAATCACACATTCCACTTGATATAATTCTGCCCCAGCCTAATTACAGACAAGAACTTCAAGTGCTTCATTCAAGTCTGCTGTGGCAATATTAGCTCAAATATCAAACACAAGGATCAAAAAAATAATCAGGAATAGCTAAAGATTTGATCTACTAAAGCTGCTGTTTCTACTCCAGAGCCTGCTCAGCTTTCTCCAGAATATCACTGGTTGTGTCATTTTAAAACAAACCGCTGTCTCCTTTGTCGTGAATCACGGAAAGTAAAACACTTACAAATTTCTGCTGGCACCTTGGTATTAATGTCCTCACACTTGCTGTTAAAAAAGACTAAATAAACTAAAGTTTCTTCCTTTTTCCCCCTTTTCCACAGTCAGAGATATGTGCATGGGTTGTGACTTTGATTGTCCCTGGTTTACATTCAAATTTTTCTTCAATCAAATTCTATCAAATTCTATCGAATTTTCTTCACCTATCCAATATTTGCGAGCAAGAGAATAGAATGAGACTTTTTCATCATGCCACATTTATAATTACTGACACAAACATAATCCTGCTGGTATGACAGGCAAATTAATACTCTGTTAGACAATCAAATAGTTTAGTCTTTACACCTTAATAAAGGATCAAAGTATTAAAATGGTAAGTATTAATGGTGGCAAGTGATTAACAAAATTGTTATTGTTTAAATGTAGGCTGTCAAATCCCAGCACGTTTTTCTTCAGCTTATTTGTTGCCAACCTGAGTTTCACCCCTATTGATGTTTTGTACAGACAGCAAGAAAGTCCAACAACTGAGTAGAAATCTCTTTTTTTGTGTGTATAGCCAACAGCTGGTAAACACTGGGAAAAAAATTATCTTCAGCTATAGTTGACAGACTTGCGTCATTTTTTTAAGGGGCTTTCAAAATCTAAGACAGTATTAGAAGGGTGCCTCATTGCAGTATATGTGTAAGCGACCAGTGCAGCAATAACAGAAGTATACTTGAGAACACTGTTTGATGTCTCACCTGAGACAAGTCAATGTACTTGCAAGTTAAGCTGTCCTGCTCCAAAAAAAGGAATTGTTTTCCACAAGAATGGAGACAATTCTTTCGTTTAACACTTTTACATGTAGACACAATCTCCAGTGGCTCTTAGGAGCATTCGGTTAACAGAGGAGATGGTTTATGTCTTAGAGGAAATGAGAAATGTTGTTTCATTTTGCTAGTACCCAACTCTACATACTCTCCTTTAATGTAATTTTAACACAGTCCAAACTTCTACTGGATCTCAAACGGTTGCCACAAAGATAGAAACAGTGGTGCTAACTGTCCTGGGTTCAACATGGAGGAACTGGATGCTCTCATGTTGTCTGGCTTTCTTCTTCCCAGACAGCTGTGGTTCTCCCAAGCTTCCAGGAAGGAGAACACGCCTCTTTGAATGAAGTCACAAAAGGGGTTGCGCCGAGAAGATTTGACGCCATTTTGCCA
>NW_010393741.1:24211-34447 GCF_000710305.1 Buceros rhinoceros silvestris | reverse complement strand
AAACCTTTCTTATTGTCTTTTATGTTAGTTGTCTGATGCCTTTTAGTTTGTCTGTAGAGTCTGAATCTCCAGAGTGTTTTTTCAGATGCTGTAGGACATGGACAATGATCTAAGGTGGTAAACTCGTGCAGAAATCCCCCAGGTGTTTTTAGAAAAGCCTGCTGTGGTGGTCTGTGTTCAGTATTTTTTTGTCCCAATTATGTTCCTGCTTACCTGGTTAAAATCTAGATAACCAGCTGTGGTAGTCTAGAAAATAAACATTTACTGGCAGACACTACTTTTTTGGCATCTGATGCTTACGTTTTGCTTCAGCCCTTGCTTTCTCCTATAGCACTTCACTCCTTTGAAGTCTTAGTATCAAAGCATGTTGAAGGATATGATTTAGTGGTGACCTGGCCGTGCTGGGTTAACAGTTGGATTTAATGATCTTGAAGATCTTTTCTAACCAGAACAATTCTATGACAATAATTCACTAATTCAAATAACTCATCGAACCAGCAGATTCAAATTATGACCACTGTATTTTAATTGCTTTACTTGGCAATACACCAAACCCAAACCTGTCTGGTGAATTGATTAAAAACTTGATGCAGTTGATTAATGTCAGGAAGTATTTGTGTAGAAAAGAATTTTTTGTAATAGCAAAACATCTTGTTGCTCTTCTGACTGGCATGGTCCTTTCAGTGAAAGTACGAAGATTCCTGGCACGTAATTATTCCGGGAATTATACTTCTGATTTGGATGCAGTGATTCTTCTAACACTTGAAAGTTTCAAATGCTGAAAAAGTGTAATTTAGAAGTTAAATTCTGAATAACTATACTTATTGACAAAACAGAGACAGTATACTCTGAAGAGATTCTCTGCCAGTGTTGGCAGGGTTAGGGTCAGCATATGTTGAGACTTCCATTGGTAATACATTGTTAATTACAAGCCCATCTTTTCCTTCCTTAATTCCAGTAGATACAACTATGTTGTTTAAACTTAAGAGTTTTTGTTGTATCTGTGCAACAAGACAAAAAACCAGTTTGCCTTGTAAATGGAGGCACAATCTTTCTGGCACTAAAATCTTCTAAATACGGAGTAGCTGAGGCAAAAGTTATGATCTCTCCCAGCGTAAGTCTGCAATTGAAAGTAGTCAAGATCTTGATTGATGCTTGTGTTAGTAGCCTATTAATGCTTCTTCCTGTTGTGTGTTTTGTCAGAACACATGAGGTTTGCATAGTTATCATGAAGGTATTTATCATGTGTAGAAAGCAGTACTGGGCAGAGAAGTGGCAATTAAAGTGTTTTGACAGAAGTCAGAATGGAAACTTGTAAAGCAGAACATTTTAATAAAGTTTGTCTGCCCTGATCATCAGACTGTCTACTTGCATGGAAAACTTAAGAGGTAAAATAGAACAAGCCCTCTTGCTTCTCAATAAGCTTAACATAAGATTGTATCTTACATAGATCAATGCAAGGAGAAAGAGACCTTTCTCCCAGTTTGAAAGCTTAGGTTACATAACCAGAAACTATATCTTTCAACAAATAAATATCAGTATTGCTAGATATGAAGGTTGGGCTGTTTCCTGGCTATATTACTCTTTAACTCTCTGTTTAATAAACCGTTGTGGAAGGTATAACCTGTAGTGCTATGACTGCAGAGGTTTTTGTTGGCCTGAACAGATAGATGCTAACTCAGAGTTTTGCTGATTTCAGGCACCTGTTCTCATTAATTTCTACTCTTATTATTCTAAAAACTTCCTGATTCTTTTCAGGCTGTTTTACTTACATATGCTTTTAGTGATAACTGTTATTACTGTGGAAATGCAGCTCTTAACAAATGCATGTTGTGAGTTTTGTGTATTGGTCTGTAGCTTGTTAGCTTGAGACATTAGCTGTACTAAAGGTTTGTTCTGTTCTAGTGCTGTGTGTTAAGGCTTTACAGTTTGTTACTGCTGTTGACAGCAGATGTCCTGCTTTCCGTCCTGCTCACTTCAGTGTTGCCCTGTGTTTGTCACACGGTGCACAGGCCTGCAAAAGTACTGTCTGCTGGAGTAGCTTTTGCCTTCAGCAGAGTCACTCTTCTGATGTGCTTCAAGGCATGATTGCGCAAATGCCAATGCTGGCACGAGAAAGGAGACTGGAGTGAAAAGTCGAGATCAGGAGGCAGGATAGGACTGCTGCTCTGGTGTAGCGTTGACTGGCATAAACTGGCCTGACTTTGTGGATATGTGCTCTAGGGCAGAAACTGCTATTTTTCCTTGAAACAAAAGCGTAGCAATATTTCAAAGCAGTGTAAGCAAAACAGAAGGGCACAACTGTTGCTTCTGAGTAGAAAACTGTTAACTGCTGGTTTCCAAATTTTTTCTTGGGTTCCTGTGTATCAGCAGTTCTATGCTGTGTCAGGTTGTGTGACAACGCTGCAGCTCTGACACAGCAGATGAGGTGTGTGACCAAACATTTCTGTCCTCTAGTTTTAGGGTCACTTTAAATAAGAGCTGTAGGAGAAATTGTTTATTGAATAATAAACTTCCTGCGTGGGTTAAGGTTTTCTTAGGACATCTTATCTTAAATTTTGTTTCAAGTACATCTGAGCAGCTTAATGGCTTGTAAACATAGCTGGTCAAATAACCCTTGTGTGTTTATGCAGTCAAGCAGCTAGTTTGTTTACAGTGCTGTAGGAAAACAAATTACAAATTATTAATATCTTGCTCATTTAATGCCACAGTTGTTGCATTCTGCTGTGTAAGAGATAGTTCAGCGACAGCTTTGTATGGCCAAAACTGATTGTGAGGAGTATCAAAGTGTAATCATGCATAATAATTAAATTCTTAAGAAATACCCTGTGGGATCAGGGTGGTGGTGTATCTAGCTCAATACCCTGCCTCTCGTGGTGGCAAAAGAACATGCTATTTAGGAAGACGCTGGCCTGGCTAGTATCTGCAGTCCAAACCCCTCATTTCCCCTTAGCACTCATATGTATTTTAGGAATATCAGAAGGAACATCTCTGCCCAGTTCCCTTTGAATCTCCTATTCTTCTTTCATGTCTCCTGGCAGGCTTCATTATCTTCTGTATAAAGAAATGGTTTTTTTTGTTTGTGGGTTTTTTTTTTTTTGTCTTGGAAGGTAGCTCTTGTTTTTGACTGGTGTGGAGCAGGAAACGGAACGTATAATGTACCTGTAGTTGCATCTTCTTGCTCTGTCCCTTACCAGGTATAGATGAAGATTGTAATCATGTTCTTGCTTTGTTTTCTGCCAGTAGATTTAAATAAATGCCAAGCTCTTCTAGGCCCTTCTTGTAAGGGGAGCTCTTCGTTTTAATGATCATCCTAGTAACTGGTCTTTCCCATTGAATATTACTTTCATGATCATGTCCAGAGTAATGCTCCAGCTGACATCTTGCCAGAGCTATAGTTCACTGTTATGGTTTAGGGCTGGGCCGTCCACTAGGCAAGTAACAGATGCTCTCTATTATCCCTCTTCCTCCCAAAGGGGAAGAAGAAAGAAATAAGGGAGAGAGACTTATGGGTTGGAAAAGAAAACTAAAACTGCTTTAATGAAAAAAATGAGATATATGTACACACACATACAATACCAATACTGAACCAACCCCCCTTGGCAACCACATCACTGTCACCACTGATGTTGCAGGGCAGACAGTGGGGAAGGCCCAGGCTGAGGTCAGCAACAGACAGGAGCTGGATTCAGGAGCTAGAGCTGGATTCTGAAACTGGATTCAGGAATGCACTGCCTGGGATTGAAGGCGAAATGGACAGAGTCCTCCTCAGACACTGACCATTGAAGAAGAGAGGTTTACCCTTGTGACCCCTCAGCTTTATCCCAAATATGATGTCTATGGGATGTGACCCTACACTGACCAAGGTGTTCCCTGTCCTGTCCGCTCCTCCCCACGGGTGCAGCCTCTCACTTGCTCACCATGGGACACAGGATTTAGCAGTGACCTTGGTCTGCACAGGAGCCAGTGTAAGCAAGAGCCTTTCTGCACCCCAGCCCCTGGCAGTGGCTGTAAACATCAAGTGTTGTCACTGCTAGAAGCAGAGACTGTCTGCAGAAATACACCGTTAACTTCAGCGAGTGCTGTCACTTAGAGGCTGAGCTCAAAAGTGAGATCACTGAACAGAATTAGTTTTATTCTGACTCAAACCAGAGCATTGGCATCTGGTTCTGACTTGTTCAGATTCTGGTCTTTATTGCTAGGAGGAGTAGTCACTACAAAGAAGGTGCATGTGCGTGAACTTCATGGCTTTCCTGACAACCTCTCTGTAGAAACAGCTTTTACATTCTTTAATTAGTGTAGGAGATGAAAAGTAGGGTGGAGAAATATGATCCTCTCTTCTGAGCTTCCTACTGTAAGTTAAATCTCTTAGTCTTGATTACTAGGTCTGAATCTTTGTCAGATATAAAACTTCCATAAAAATCTCAAAAAACAGTAAAATAATCCTGTGACTATTTTATATATTAAATATTTGAATCACTTCAGATTCTTGTGAAGGAGCCCAGGTGGCTCCTCTGGGACCAAGGGAGCAATGTGGGGTTTGGTGTGGTTTTGGTTTTGTTTTTTTAAAATCTCTTCACAAGAAAAACTGTTTTCCTCTCTCTTTTATACTAACACTTAAGTCATGGTCCTCCAAATTTTGTGTTTGTATGTATGTACAAGGTAAATTGTTTTCAAATGGATGAAATTTTATTTTCAAACTCATGTGTTGGAGTATGTGGCTTCAGTGAAGCTACTGTTTACAATCTTACTCGTACCTGAGGCTTAGTGTTTCCTATAGCATGTTTGTACTCAAACTGCATAAAAGTTAAGCTCTGTTTTGTGTGGCTTCTATAAAGTATGTTAAGTTGATTGCCAGTATTTAGTACCTATAGTCTGGATTAAATACTAGATAATAGACTATAGTAAATCGACATATACTTGCATGTTTATAACCTTCATGCTTCTTGTGCCAAAGAATTTCATATCAGTTGTGAATTCAGAGATGTGTTATTAGGTAGACAAGAAGAAAAATCTACAAATAGCTGGTTGGCAGTAGTGACTTCAGCATTCTCTTTGCTAATAGCCACCTCAACTTGTGATATTATGCAAGTTTAATTTTATCTGGCCAGGCAGGATGCAGGTCAAAGTAGGAATCAACACAACTTTTTTGTGTCTGACATTACCTTTTTCAGTGTGCAGAGCAGCTAGTTTTCCTCGAGTGTTGTAATTTTTTTTCCATGATTGCCTTTTCGTGTTGAAAGGAACAGAAAGTTCGTTCTTTGCTCAGAAAGACCAGTGTGAATGTGGAAGCTCTTAACATCTTGCAATCCAGCTGCTCTCTACAGCAAATTCTGTTTAACTCAACTTGAATAACTCAGGACTTTGTTTTTCTTCTTTTATCACTTTAATGACTTGACCTTTTTTCTCTGCTTTTGGTCTTTCAATTGCACTTCAGAAAATTCTGGTTGATTTTGGGTATGTTCTTGTAGTTTAATTTTTAAACCCTACCTAGAAGAATATTTTGTTAAACGGATTTTAAACAGTTAAAGCCAACTAAAGGGCTTACTCTGCCTGCTCTGGGGAAAATAGTGGGTTTGCCTAGGCCTCTGACTTCTGCAAAGCACTCAAGCTTATGCATAGTGCTCTGCTGAATGGAAGCCATAGTGGACCTGCAAGTTGACTTGGGTAAGTGTCATAGTTACTTACCACTGATAAGAAGATAGTGCTTACAGATACAGGGTATTTGTATTTGGTTGAGGAAATATTCAGATATTCAGTTTCATCTTGTTAATAGTCTGTGAAATTCTAATAATTTCTTACTGGGTGCTTAATTTGTGGTTCAAACATATTAAAGATATATCAGAACACTAGAAGTATAAACACTTTTGGATACTAACTCACCAAAGCTTGTTCACAGAACAGCCTAAAGCTGCAATTTTTGGGTGGTTTGAGACTGTCAGAATAACCTGTGTGAGTTTCAATATATTGTAATTTGATTCACATATTTTTGTTTTGACTTGAGATGGATGGTGGGGGGGATAGAATAAAACAGTGTTTATTGCTCTGCCTGGACTAATTTGTTTTAGCAGTCACAGATGACAATTTGTGGGTTTTCTTTCATTCTAGGTTCAAAGGATCTTGTGGTAAAAGCACAGGTTTTAGCTGGTGGTAGAGGAAAAGGAACATTTGAAGGTGGCCTCAAAGGAGGAGTGAAAATAGTTTTTTCGTAAGTTGTTTCTAAATTATCTGACCAAGTGGAAAAAAATTCAAAGTTTTGTATTACGAATTGAACTTACTGCTTAAAGTTAGTGTTTTAATTATTAATCTTAAAATGACAAAAATTAGATAAGATGTTTTAATGTTATTCTGTTTTTCTAGCAGTTTCTTTCTCACATTCTGAGCTTCTTTTATTCTAGTCCAGAAGAAGCAAAAGATATCTCCTCCAAAATGATTGGGAAGAAGTTGTTTACCAAGCAGACAGGCGAAAAGGGCAGGATATGCAATCAAGTATTTATCTGTGAGCGCAGATATCCAAGGAGAGAATACTATTTTGCAATAACAATGGAAAGGTCTTTTCAAGTGAGTAATATTAGAAATAGAAGTAAACTTGTTATACCTGAATTTAAAAACAAAACAAATCAGAAAATGTTTACTGGTCACTTGCTTTTGAGAATCAGAAATATACATGAGCTATACTTTGTTTCTTAGTATCTCTGACTGTATGATTGCCTTAGTGTTTAAATGATTTAAAAGCATAATGCTACAGTTTAAATTTAAGGAGTATTGGTTGCCCCAGCTGCACTTCAGAGTCATGTGACTGAAGGGGAGATGGTGGAGTGAGGGGATTATTTTAATTTTGGTTTTAGTTTCCACTTAACTCTGGTACGAGCCCAGTAGATTAGTTTAAAAATACAGCTATGTTTGTGCATGTACAGGAGTAAGATGAGCGTGTGCTTGTCAGGAACAAGATAAGTAAAAGTCTTTTGGAAGATCCAGTGGTCCTGGATAAATCAGATATCCTTTTTCTCCAATGTGTGGAGGTTCCTAGAGGTGCACAGGTGTGTCCCTCGATTTCGAGAATGCTGGTAGGTTTCTTATGCCAACACTCTTCAGGAACTGGTAAGAAGATTTGGGCCTATAGGTCTGTCATCAGAGCTTTCAGGAAGATGAAAGCTGTTGTCCCCTGCTCATGTGTTCTGTGTGTGGGTATGTAGTTTTTAAGGCTACAACTCAAACCTAAGTTACTGAAATGTCTCAGTTTATTTTCTGACAGACTAGTGTTCCATTACAGAGCATAGAGCATGGATTGCTAAATATCTCAACAAAGCCGGGGTAAAGCAGATCTTGGAAATTTATTTTCTGAAGCTCAACAAAACCAGAATTTGGTCTATAGAAGAGTTTGCAGAGGTGCTATGCTGTGTAATTAGAGGAGACTTATAACTCCTCTGTAGAGGAGTGAGGAAGTTAGTCTTACTCTATTTTTTTTATTGTAAGATCAAGAGTTAAATATTGTGTTTGTTCCTCTGTAGTGTTCTTTCTGATAGGAAAGGATCAGTTGTGTTGGGTTTTAGTACAGTTATGTGACTTGGGCACCTACATTCTTTTGTACTCTATAATAGAGCAGGGGAGGTCCAAATGTTATGGTACGTGCTCCAGATTTACCACAGGGTGGCATTACAATACTGCAAATGGCTGGATTTTATGATCTTGAAATTGTGTAAGCAATAAGCAAACATCGTTGTGAAAATAAAAAAATTTACTGTAACTGATTTCAGCAAATTAGATAAAGGGAAACGTTCTTTTGTATAAAAAACCAAGCCTTATTAGTGTGTATTGAACAAAACTGTGTGGATTATTGTCTTCTGTACTGTATTTTGGGATGTGCTTTTTTACTGCTGGCTTTAAAAGCCATGTTTTTAGATGAGCTTGTAATTGTTTTAACTTATGTAGGATGCTTGTGATGAGAAAATGCCTTTCAAAAGAAGGAAGTGTGAAGGTTGAATAACATAGTCTGTATTCCTGATGTTGCAAACCTCATCATCTAATGGTGGGGAAAAGTCTGTAAAGTAGTCATTTGAAACTGGAACTTGATGTCTCAGGAGCTCTTTGCCAAGTGGAGCAAAATTTCTTATGCTTTAAACAAAACTATTCACTTTAGTCAGTTCTGTGGAATGATTAATTGTTTTTATAAAGTGTTTGTAGCTTCATGACTGTTCAGGATGTGAATATGCAGAAATGTTCATTGTGTTTAACCTTGCTATTAGATACAGGGTAATTCACCACCTATATGTTTCCATTTGGAAGGATGGTGGGAGGGGAGCGGTGTGGTTGTTAAGCACGTTCTCTGAATCAGTGTCACACTTTCTGTAATTAACTGTCAACAGTTAGAGGGCTATTCCGTGTTTGAAGACCTGTGCTGGTATTAAAAGCTGCTTTACAGGAGCTGTCATGATCCATGCACCAGGGGTGATAAGGGAAAGGTGGGCTGAGGTGGTACAAGTGAGTGTGTCTCTACTGTAAACCAGAGGATTGTTCCCATGGGAAGATTTTTTTGGTTCTGTGGTAGTGAGTCCTTGATGTTTTTGTTGAAATTTAGGTAGCTTTTTAAAAAACCTCTGCTGTGAATGTTATAAATTCTGGTTTCTTAATTTATTTTATTATTGAATAATTGAGTGCTGTTTTGTGAGAACTCTGTGACTTACTTTGTCATAGCTATAGTTATTGAGCTTTGTGGTCCTACTGAACAGGAATAGTTTGCAGTAATTTGTCACTAGGTTCTGCAGACCTAGATGTGTCCTCGGTGGAATGGTGGAATGAATGAACGAGTGCCTGGCACGCGATGTGTGTTTGTGTAGGGGTGAGTGGAGAAGAGGGAGATGAGAAGGCTCTTCTTTTTCTGGTGACAACCTAGAAGATAAAATGCATATGATTACCATGTTTCTTTCAAAATATAAAACTAGTACATCTGTGTGACTTGCTCTGCTGCTACAGTGAATCCGAAGGAAAGTTCACCTT
Source organism: Buceros rhinoceros silvestris (assembly GCF_000710305.1). Taxonomy (NCBI): domain Eukaryota; kingdom Metazoa; phylum Chordata; class Aves; order Bucerotiformes; family Bucerotidae; genus Buceros; species Buceros rhinoceros. Next base: position 25,450 of record NW_010393741.1, on the reverse strand, counting down.
GTTAAAATAAACTGAACCCAACATGCACCTCAAAATTTGGAAAGTATTATTAAGAGGTTTTATTGATGTATTGAATAGATAGTAACGTTCTCCTAAGAATGTACAAGTAAAATGCCCGAATCAAAAAATTTCCAACTAACAACATGGTTTTATTGTTGTGAAGTATCTTATGGGACGAGCCAAGTTTCGATTGTGTGGTATAAAATTACTTATGCTTTTTTTCCTCCATTTTTGTTCTAGGGTCCTGTGTTGATTGGCAGTTCTCAGGGTGGTGTTAACATTGAAGATGTTGCTGCAGAGAATCCTGATGCGATAATTAAGGAACCCATTGATATAGTAGAAGGCATAAAAAAGGAGCAAGCTGTTAGGGTAATTGTTAATGTGGAAAAGTACGCGTTAGTGATGGTGGGAGGGTTGCTTCTAAATTTGAAGTGTGCGTGCATTCAACCTGCTGAGTTGTCTTAAACCCTTTTCATGTTGTGAAACAGATTCAATCTAGGTATTACGTATTCGCAGGTGATGGTCAATGTAAATCCAACTCTGCATGACAGTGATTTATCTAGTTTTTATATAGCTTCATAAAGGCATATGATGATGACTTTTTACTAGCTCTTTAGTGTTTTGTATTGAAAACAATCTTTTCAAGCCCAAGAGTTACTTTTTCCCAGGAAGACAGGAGAGGCTCTAAATCTACAAATTAAATTCACAATGAAATAACAGCTAAACTGGGACATTTCTAATTTGTAACTAAATCAAACTCTGAAGAGATGTTAATTGATAACCAATCTTTTACTTTCAGCTTGCCCAAAAAATGGGATTTCCTCCTAATCTGGTGGATGAAGCAGCTGAAAATATGATCAAATTATATAATCTCTTTCTGAAATATGATGCTACCATGATAGAAATAAATCCTATGGTGGAAGATGCATCAGGAGTTGGTAATGTTTCTTCTTCACATTCTTGTAACAGCTTGACATTTTCGTAAATCTTAGTTGCATCACTAAGTTGCTAAAACTTCAGCTGTATGCTTCAAGAGGACTTAGCATTAACATGATATATTGAAAAATGAATTTCATAAAGCATATACATTTGAGAATCTAAGCACAGTACATACTTGCTCTTCATTGCTATGTAGGCTGTTAAGTTTAAATAGCTTTCTTTTTAATTTTTTAAAAATTTATTTAAAAAGAACACGTTTTCCACTCTTGAAGGTTTGGCTACCCAGCATAAGGCATTCCT
>NW_010393741.1:3367-24151 GCF_000710305.1 Buceros rhinoceros silvestris | reverse complement strand
TGGAAATTGGGTCTTTTCAAAATACCTGAGTTGAAACTCAACTTGTCTTGTGTATTCCATATTGGTTCTGAAAAGGTAACCAGAATAGTAGCACCTTCTAGAAATCTCCTGCCTTTACTACTTGGGCATCAGAATGCCTGATTGAGTGTGATATTTGATGTATTGAAAGACTATAGGCAATTAAGTGATACTTGATGTTTTCAGGTTTCTAGCATATCCAGTTATAGAATAGTTAGTTAATATTCAATCACAGCCAATTCCCCTCTCACCAAAAAATAAACCTGTGGAGAAGATTTGTGCTTGAACTCAGATACTGCCATTTTAAATTGATACATGTATGTAGCTCCTTCATCAAAGCTGTTTCTGTTTTGAGGCTTGTTTTTCTCTTTAAATAATACTGCTTAAATGAACAGTATGGAGTAGTATCTCCCATCTGTTTCTTGTGGCTTGTCATTTTTATATCATCTGTAGTGAGAGGTAGAAAATGAAGTCTTGCACTTGTACAGGTAGAAACTTAGTTCTCATGTAAAGAATACTCTAGGTTTTCCACACATTACCTGCTATATTGAAGTGAAACTTAGTTTTGTGTGTATTCTGACATCTTTTCTTCCAACTTGGATGTTTTTTCATTGTGTTTGTGCTTACGTGCATGCTCACACTCAATATATATTCATACTCAATATATATTTAATCTAAAAGCAGAAAAGGATTAAAAAAAAGAGAGACCTTCTGTACAGATTAATTTTATGTCAATTACTGAAGCATAATTTGCCCAGATTTATTGAACTGTTGTAAGTTGTTTTGTTTTTGGAGTGACTCAAGAAATACAGTTATCTTCCCTTTTTTTTGTGCGGTTAAAGGAACTTAGCTGATTGTGCACATAAACTGGGGAAACTCTTGTATTTACATGCAGTGCTAAGTGCGTCTTTTCAGCAACAACTTTGTTTGGACTGCACGAGCTAGCTGCTGAGTTTCTCTTAAACATACTTTAATATATTTGCATAGCGGTCGAGCTATTACTCTAGCACCAAATGACAGTGCGTTTTGGCTTTTTTTTCCTTTTAGTGATGTGTATGGATGCAAAGATAAACTTTGACAGTAATTCAGCATATCGTCAGAAGAAGATCTTTGATATGCAGGATTGGACGCAGGAAGATCAAAGAGACAGGGATGCTGCAAAAGCAGATCTCAACTATATAGGATTGGATGGAAACATAGGCTGCTTAGGTATGTTCTATTTAATGAATTTTAAATGACCTAATGGATTTATAAACTAAATTCCTAAACGTTATCTTTATTCTCATATAGTCAATGGTGCTGGTTTAGCTATGGCCACAATGGATATAATTAAACTTCACGGCGGAACCCCAGCGAACTTCCTTGATGTTGGTGGTGGTGCTACAGTGCAGCAAGTGACAGAAGCCTTTAAGCTTATTACTTCTGATAAAAAGGTGAGGGAAGAGTTGGCATATCAAGGTCCTACAGAGCGGTAAAATAGGCTGTGGTTTGAAAGACAATGCTTAGTGCATGTTCTCCAGAAAACTCTTTTTATAAGCATAGAATTCAAAAGGGAAGAAAATGGAGATCTTGGCTTAATCTTGGTACAAATGAAGGCCTGAAAACCTGTTGGGTTGTTTTTTTCTCCTTTTACTGTATACTAGTGGCAGTTGTCTTGCAGTTGCCGTTAAAACTGTATTTGTATTTGAATCTTTCCAGACACCTTTTAGTCAGGAGCTCCCCCTGCCTCTTGTTTAAACAGAAATCAGTATTCGGATGGGTTTCCATTTCTTCTTTTGTGCTTTTGGGCCTGTTTTGCAGCTGGGTCTGTTTTGTGCATGGAGCTGTAGAAATGAGTATTCACTGCGCTGTGCACAAACAAGTTTCTCACCTACTGATTATGTGTAATATACAAAGTTTTTTCATGGGTCTGGAAAGGCAGTAATGTTTTATCCTATCAAAGTGTTTGGATAAATTGGTTAAAACTAGACAAAGGTCTTTACCATCCCAGAAAGGCAATGTGAGGACTAGATTGATGCATATCAATATGCACTGAGGTGCATATTCCAGTGGGAAATCGATGACAGTTTGGGACTTCCTTAAAAAGAAAAAATGTGAAAAAGAGGTAACTAGAAAAGGTCGTAGTGACTTGCAGGACCTGGTAATCGTATGCTACTTTTACACCATAATTCCATGCACAGCTTTGGAAAGGGCCAGAAACAAATAGTAAGTGATGTTACAGAGGAGCTCCTAAGATTCTTCTACAGAGGAGCTTAGTCTCTTCCCCACTGGAAAGATTTTTCTTAAGAGTCTGATGCACTATTCAAGAGAGTTATAGCTTCATAGAATCACTTAGGTTGGAAAAGACTTTTAACATCACTGAATCGTAATGGTAAACCTAACACTAGCAAGTCCATCACTAAACCATCGCTAAGTGCCATGGCTACACATCTTTTAAATACCTCCAGGGATGGTGGCTCAACCACTTCCCTGGGCAGCCTGTTCCAAAGCTTGACAGCACTTTTGGTGATGAAACTTTTCCTAATACCAATCTAAACCTCCCATAGTGTGACTTCTGGTTGTTTCCTCTTGTTGTGTCACTTGAGACGGACACCCAACTTGCTACAACCTCCTTTCAGGTAGTTGTAAAGGGTAATAAGGTCTCTCCTGAGTCTCCTTTTCTCCAGGCTAAACAACCCCAGTTCCCTCAGCCACTCCTCATAAGAGCTGTTCTTTCTTCGCATTCTTTCACCAAGCTGAGGGAAAAGCGAGGGACACAGGCAAAGAAGAGCTCCTGAATTAGAAAGCAGAAGAAACAAGGAAGAATCTGGAGTTTTTGGTTTAGGACAAGTTTTTGCAATGCCAGTTCTCTGCTGATGTGTGGGCAGAAGGTGTTCAAACAGATTCTTAGTATATCTTTCCCTTTCTGCCTTCCTTCAGCTGCGCACTATTTTTATCAAAAAATGATGACTGTAGCTGGGATTCTTGGTGCTGAAAGTCAAGCAGCAGAGCAGCCCACTGGTGTCATGGGCTGCAGTCTGGCTGGCTCTCTGGATTCAGTTCAGGGGTTGTTTGGAACCTGCTGAGATGCCAGTCTAAGTTGCTTCTGCCCATTAGTAGCAGGAGCAAAAACAATGTCACACAGATGAGCTAGTCTAATTGCAAGATAATGAGAACCAAGTTACTGTTTATTAACAAGGCACTCTACCCATTTTCGCTCCTACTTTATTCCATTTTTCACCTTTGTCCATGATCTTTTATACCCCTACTTTGTAGAGTAGGAGAAGACTTTCCCTTGACCTCAGGCTTAGTTTTCCTAAACAAAACATATTTTAGATAGCTTACCTCTAAGCATGTTGCCTTTTAAGTAAACTGTATAAATAGTGTCTTTTGTCTGAGTTTTGTAAATTTTTGTGTTCTTTAGCATGGCTTCTTCAGAACATGGAGGTACTAGTGTGGGAGGTACCACTGCTAGAGTAATGTTAGAAATGGAAAAATAAACAGTTGACAAATTAAGTTGTTAAATGATATTTTCATCTGGTTGATTTGCTTGAAGAAAATCAGACAAATCTCTATTAATCTATTAATCATTAATCTCAGAGTATTCAGAAGTACAGTACAGGTTTGGCTTTGTATGGAAAGCGTGTGTGTGTGTCTGTGTGTGGTTTTTTTTTTTTTTTTTTTCAAGCAGCTGCACAGAATACATACTGTAAGAGAAATGACTATTGCCTGTAACTTGTGCTGGATTGAAGGGCAATGTGAAATTTCCTAGGATAGGCATTTTTGCAGTAGGGTTTTCCTGAAATAATTGTTTTGCTGAATGTGACTTTATAGAACTGTGTTATTGTTAATGTTCAACAGAAATGTTCCCTGCCTTTTGCGGAGTCCCTTATTACACTTACAGAGCTTGAATTATCCTTAGGCTAGAAGGCAGAGTGGTGCTTTTATCTAATGTGCCTCTGCCCATTTTTAATGTGAATATTGTCATTCATTCTGTAGGTAATGGCTATTCTGGTCAATATTTTTGGTGGCATTATGCGATGTGATGTGATAGCACAAGGCATTGTTATGGCAGTAAAGGATTTGGACCTAAAAATACCTATTGTGGTACGGTTGCAAGGTGAGTGTGCTTCAGTACACATTAAATACGTTTCTGTTTGTATTGACAAATGTTCTTGAGCTTATACATTTCATAGCAAGTTACCTGTAAGCTGAAGACTGTGGAAAAATAAGGCAAACCTTGATTTTTGATGAGGATTGGCAAGTTAATAAAAAGAGATTTCCTGCTTTTATAACCAGTAAAGTTGTTTTAGATTGAATCACCATCTTACCTTTGGAACAGGCTTCCTGGAATATGTTACGGCAATGCTCTAGTAGAAGTAGTCTGCTGTTCGTTAAGGAGTGGCGTTTTATCTGTTTTCTAAGGTACACGAGTTGATGATGCCAAAGCTTTAATAACAGCTAGTGGCCTCAAAATCCTCGCGTGTGATGACTTGGATGAAGCTGCAAAAATGGTAAGATAGCTGGTTATGAGTGTTCTTTTCAGAACATAGCATCTGTTGTGGAATATTGTAGAGTTGAAACTCCATTTAATCAACTGAAGGTAGCTTAGGATAAATCAATGTGCCAATTATTATCAGGGCCTGAGGCAAATTAGGAAGTACGTATTTTGTAAGGAGAACAATCGCACAGTTGGAAGCTATTATACCACAGAAATTTCTGTGCTTGGGACTTTATCTACCTATTTTTTCCTTTCTGAAAGCAGGTTAAAAAATAGATTTAAAAAAACCCCCATCAAAACAGGTAAAGGACCTGTAAAGATAAAGGTCACTCTCCTTGGCGGGAGAATGGCTAAGGGATTAGCCTTATTAATTGGAAGGAAATACTGAAATTGAGGCAGCTGAAAAGCACAATGTAACAATTTCTTTGTTAGGCCACTGTATTTCAGTGTGCATGATCAAAACCAAACCCAGCTGATCGTCCAGTTGCCTCATAAGGTAATTAGGTATTCAGTCATTCAGGTAGGTTGGTTGTGGGTGGGGGTTTTTTTGGTGTGTTTTTTGTTTTGTTTTTGGGTGTTGAAGCTCTAGAAGCAGCTGTGGATTGCTTGGAGGAAGAACTTCCTTAGCTTGGCAGTATGGCCCTCTGTTTTAAGGAGTAGTATTAAGTGATTCTAGGCTGATCAGGCTCTGGTTAGGCCGATAGAAATCTTCCCTTGCAGTACAAAATGGGTCTTTAAGCTATGTTGCATTTATGTAATGCATCTTCTAAAGCTGCTGCTGATCGTAGAGTTCTCAGCTGAATCATGGAGCTATGCAAATGGAGCTAAAATTAATTTCGTCATCTTTAATTACCTGAATTTATAGACGCACTTTTTGAAAGGTTTATAGTTGGTTTTGTAATAAGCTGAGCATTTGAAGCAGTGATTATAACCAGTGATGGTAAGGTATTTTTTTTTCTATTGAAATGTTCAACAGATGTCTTTAAATTATTCTAGCTAACTAGTATTTTGGTGCTTTTCAAGTTAATTAACGTGGACAAGAAAAACATACTACAAACATGTAGTAACAGTGAAGATGAAAATTAGAGGACATCTGGTGGATTTTTTTATCATGAGGAAACTCACAGTTCTGAATCTTTTTTTTTTTTTTTCCCTAAAGAACACTTAGTTATAATATTTGATTCTAGGCAGGAAATAATGGAGGTTTTGAGTTATTATGCAAGAGAACTTGAGGCTCCATTTAAGTATCAAAGTGAGATCCAGAAATGCCTGTAATAAGAACTCAGAGGAGAAATAGCTTCTAGATTTATAGAATCTCCTCTGAGTGGGTACCCCAACACCTACCAGGAAAACAAGGTGGCACATAAAGTTTAAAATTTGTACCATTTTATCAAGATATTTGGTTGTAAATGAGAACCAGACTTTGTATAACCCTATGAGATGTTTTCTAAAAGACTTGACTGGACTTTCATTTAAAAGTGATCGGGAAGCACTGAACTAAATCACCCTGCCCCCTCCCCACACAGAGATCTTGCTGATGATTCTCTGGCTTTACCTAGTTTGAAAATATTGATCCAGCTCACTCAAGTTAGGATTGTTTTGAAATTAAGTCTTTATTTTCTGTTTTTCAGGTGGTGAAGCTCTCTGAAATAGTAAGCTTAGCAAAACAAGCTCAGGTGGATGTTAAATTTCAGTTGCCAATTTAATCTGAGCAATGTTATGGCAGTGTTTAACATGTTTTCTGAAATACTGTGTTCTGTATCTGGGATATTTTTCTTTTTTATTTTGTGTGGAGGTTTTTATTGTCTGACAGGCGCACAAACTGAAGTACCTGGTCTTCGATTCAGAATGTTCAGAGTTCTTGTAAAAGTGTGTATTGGAGATATTTAGTCCTTCTTAATTGTTCTCAAGCCTCCAGCTTCTGCTGCAGAATGTCACTTGCAATATACTTCTGCGTTGTCCAAAGTAAAGCTTCTGGTTGAAAAATAATTATTCTGAATAAATTCTGAGGTTACTTTACTTGTAAATTTCTATTAAGCCTTGGTTAAAAGTACATAGGTTATTTAGTTGTCCATGTGGAGAAATGTATTGAAACGGTATTTTATATTGGAGACAGTTGTACTTAGCAGTATAATGGACATGAGCAAACCAATCATTATTTATGAACAGGTGCATTTGAACTTGATCAGAAACATTTTTAGAATGTGAATTCTGAATTTCACTGAATTGGCTGGTAACTCTTCTGGACAACGTGTTTAATCACTACAAAATATACTGTAGCACTTAGATTTTCACGATTTCCAGTCTTACAAGAAAAGCATCAGGTAGTTTTATATATGAACAAGCATTTACCAAACTTGAGGAGATGGAATACTTAGAGAATTAAAATGTCTGTTGTACATCACTAATAAAATTGTACATTAATAAAATCTCCCAAAATGTCAACTGTCTTTTTCTTTTATATGTTACCGTTTTGATGAATTGCTTATACTCATGGATTAAACCATAATTTAAGATAGCAAGCTAAAAGCTTTTTTAGGTGTAAATTTACAATAGCTCACATGATGACTTTTTTTTTCTCCTTGAATTGCTTTGTGTGCTTAGAAACACATGAGCTCATTCTGTGTTCAAAAGCTTGGTCAGATATCATGCACATACCATCTTACTGAAGTGCCCATAGCTGATCTCTGCACAAATATACACAGGAAAATGTTGCTTTCTGGAGAAATGTTACTTCTAACAAATCTAGTATTACCATTAATTTTTGTCATCTTACAATGCTGTTGATTTTAGAGCTTGGATGATGATCCATTTACCCCTTAGTTTCCAAACAATGTTAAATTACTATTACTCTCTTTTTTTGTGTTTGTGTTTCGTAGGGTTTTTTTTCTTTAAAACACTATTTTCTTGGCTAATGATAGCTCAGTTTAATCAGGAAATAAAGAAGACCTCTCTATAGTGGGGTTTCACAATGTGAAATCATGTAATTGTGGAGTAAGGACTTAAAAGGATTATATAAAATGTGGTGAAACCTACAGTCAGTTGTGGTTTTGAGGCAGATAGGGTGAATAATGAAGCAGCTAAACTAGTGTGATGTATTTCAGTGGGATTTTGGCAGTACTAAAGAAAATAATCAGAAATTAAACTCACTCTGGATTTAAGATGGATTATTTTTGATCCTAGATAGTGTCTCACAACTGAGTACTGTGTGCTGTTGATCCAGCATGCTAAATTTGGCTTGTGGGTAGGCTTGAAATTGCCTTTATTTGGAGGCCTTGAATGGATTTGCAGAGAGACCTAGTTTAAATAGAATCATTAAGCATTGAATAATTTAGAGAATATAATTAATTTCTAGGATGTAGGTTTGCTTCTAGCCTTATTTCTTACGTTTAAAATCTGTGTGGAATGATAATGTTCCAGGTTCATAAGGAGGTCTTTTTTTTTTTTAAACATCACTAAACATGTCAGCCTTATTCTTTCTAAATCAGAGGGAGGAACAATCAGACTTGATGTTGCCAAAAATGACAAATGGGAATGGTCTTTCAGTACAAATACTGGACTAGAATGGAGGCAAAAGTAGAGCCTGATCTTACTCCAGAGTTTCCTTATGCCCAGTTTGAATTGTTAAATGTAGCAGAGTAGAGGAGAAGGAGCCAAGGCAGAGTGATTTCCATCTTTGAGAGCAGTGTGAAATACTGACATCCTCAGGAACGTATTCACAAGTAATAGACTTGTCAGAAAGCAGTGTTAGGGTAACTCCGAAGCCCACAGTATTCCTTTAACAAAGGATGATGAATAGGTGTGGGATAGGGAGGTGGCTGCATATAATGTCCTGACCAGAGTGTTCAGAATGTACTAAATTACTCCTAATGCTAAAATAACATCCTGTAGAATGGAAGGTAGTTGCTTTATGTTACTTCAGCAATGCTTATGGCTTTGTAATCCAAATACTTCTGATCTGGGGGAAAAAAATGAATTTCCCTTTGGAAGCAGCAGTATGTAAGGGGTCAAATATGGTGTCACACATGGGGTGGGAGGAGGAGTGGGAGGAATCGGAACGGTAATATGAAGGACTGTGGCCAGGACGGCATATATAAGTGGTGTATAAAGGTGGCAGGCATGTCCCTTCCCAAAGACAAGGATCTGGAAACATCATTTCATGTTATTTCAGTTGATGAAGAAACAGAATTAGTGATTGACTGATTTGTGTTAAGTATCTTGAAACTTAGGAGACATATGCTTTAATTAATGAGGAACTAAAGTGCTATGGGACCTCGTAATTATGTGTATGTTTGAATTGTTCTTCAGACTCTTTTGCCAAAATCAAAGTATGTTGCAACCAAGGAATGTTAATCCACTTGGTATAGTTGATAATCTAGAGCCCCAAAGCTGATGCAGGAACTATCTGAATCTACTTAAAGCCTTGCAGACAACCTCCTTACCTGTGCTGTGTTGCAGTATTAATGATTACAGATTATAACATGTAAGAATGGAAACTTAGAATTAGTCTATACAGCCAAAAGCAAAATTCCTAACCAGGTAAACAAAACATGAAAAATACGTAAACAATGTCTTACAGGTAAGAGCTTCAAAGGAACAGGAATTTTAATAGCGGTAAAAGTTTTTTAGATGTCTTGCTGCCTTTTGATGCAGTTAGTTGCTGCAAATGCAGAGTTCTGTGACTCTTGAGATACCGTAAAAGCAAATGACTACCAACCCTGAAATTCGGAAATTAGCTGTTCTCATGTTCCACAGCTACCTTGAGGGGTAGGCTTGTGACATGTGGACAACATGCTTCAAGACAGCTGTGGTGGACGTTAAGGGTGGATCTTACTCCACAAATATTCAGAAAGGTTATCATGTGTTTTTTATTTTTGTAATGTGTTACCTCCTGAACCAGTATCTATTTAATGTATTAAACCACTTCCTACTGTGCTATTTCAGTGGAATAATTGACCTTCATGGAAAATCAGACAGTAGGATTCTAAGTAGTATTAATATAGATGCCATTGGTGGATATACTCTGATTTGGTTAAAACAATTCTTATGCTAGAATTCCAATGTTGAACAGTTTCAAAGAAAAATAAAAAATGGAGTTCTGAAGGAGCTGCGAGTAAAGCTGTGTTTCAAATTCCTTATAGGTCTAATGCATTTAATGTGGGGAAGGCCTGTACAGTAACCCCTTGAAGAACCCCTGCAGCAGGGAGAGAAACTCCAGTTTCATGAAACTGCTAAACTTCAAGTAGCTTCTTACCTTGTGCGGATAAAGAGCAGCCCTGGATTTAATGGAGGCTCATCGGCAAACTAATAGTACTATTTTATAACAATTTTAATTCAAATATTGAGCTGTTACAAACAAAAGAGCAGGTTGGTATAGGATGTATGTGAAGCAATAGCTCGGCTTTGAGCTGTACAGGGACTGCACGCAGAAAGGAGTGAGTTGTCACCCTTTTGTAGCAGGGAACTTGTGCCTCGCTATACCAAGGCTTGCTTTGAAATCACGATGTTAGCCTGCCTGATTAACCTCTTTTGGCTGACAGACTGTTGCTGCAGGTGGTATATTTTACATCTGCTATATCCCTGTCATGGGAAGCTGCAGTGTAAGAAAACTTGTGTACTGGCCAGTGTTTTATGAAAGATGTGTCGTAAGGTCTTCATTTTGTGAGGGTGGTAGGGAAGAGAAAAAACTGCAGTACGACCTCCTAAGTGAACAGAGACTGGGGCCAAGAGGAAGGAGGAGACAACTCTCTCTTCTTCCCAGGGAATTACCTGGCAGTCCATTGAGATGCCAAACACCTGAGGAAGAAAGAGGAGAGGACTTTATTACCAGATTTAATTTGAAGCCTTGCTGGTCCAGCCAGTCTGGATAGACATCAGCATCCTTGGTGTGTACTTGCTGCGAAACTTTCAATATAAAATACGAGTGAAATTCAGTTACTGCTGTTCTGCATGACAGGGACTGATGGCGTGGGTCAGGTGAAGTCGTTCCTGGGAAAGGTCTTCGATCTGGATAAGCAAGAACGATGCCTCATAAACACTTGGCCAGTCAGCAGCAATTTGGGGTTTGGAGTATTGTTAGTCAGAGGTAGACGCAACTGAGGCAAAACTGCTCAAAGGTGGCAGTGGCTGCACCCTGGACATCCTGTTCTGCAGGTGAGCTTTAGCATGTCAGGTACACTTATTTGAGGTGAATAGCTGAAACATCCCGCAAACTAATTTTTTTAAAGTCAGTTGAAATAAATGATTTTGTAAGATATGTCATAATTAAGCAATCCTTAAAATGTAATGAAAGATTTTCTTCAAGTATGTGTTGAAGTGCAGGAAACCTAATGAAGGGTCTATACACATAGGTGGTGTGGGTTTTTTTTTGTCTCCCATTTGCAACCAGTGGCAGCATACTCCCATAAGCAGAGAGTGATGAGGCAGGCACTTGTTTTTTCCTATGAAGAACAGGGAATGGAGGAGTAAAGTCACTCAGGTGTGGTGGATGATATGAGGCCAGTAAACATTTTTGCTCACAAAAATAAAATCTAAAAGACAGTACTTACTGAGAAATTATTCATTGACTAAGTGTTTTGTTTTCCACCTGACTCAATATTTCGTGTGTCAAAATACCAGAAGCTCTACAGATGTGTGCAGAGGCAGAGGGATGGTGTGTGACCAACGGATACACAGTGATGGGGATAGATTATTCCTAATACAGAGTTGTGTTCTTTCCTGTCTGCAGGACAGATAATTTCTGGAATGCTGTCTTTGGTTTCACAAGCACTGACTGGCTCCTTGGTTCTAGGAAAGCAGAAATTCAAAGTGCAGGAAGAGAGCCCCAAATGCTGTGTATTAGTCTCTCCTCCATTTCTGGTAATTCGGTTTCCTTAAGAGAAATTGAGTAAATCCCCCCCAGCTTTCTTCTGAACTGGTATCATGCTCTGCACTAAAATGATCTTGTTTGGTCACCATCTGCACAAGTTCAAAAACTGTGAGGGGTCTTATCTGTGTTCCTGTTTCCTACAATTTCTGTCCCCTGTGGTATCTTCTGTATCTTCACCAGTCTGTCCTTTCTGTAGCAGTGATGACTGATTTCTGCAAATGTTGAGGGGCAACACGTGGAGGGAAATGAGAAGGGATCTGAATGGGTACAGCCTGAATAAAAGACTTCACTGCAAATAACGTGGAACGACTAGTTGTATTGTTTTTATACTTCACCCAGATCCTGAGAGCAAGCGTGCCAGTAGTTTTGTGTGTGTGTATATATGTCTGTGTATGTATACGCATGTGTATGTATAAACATTGAGAGTGAGATTAATATATGTGAATTTGGAAACAGTGTTTATGGGTTTAATGTGGTACGAAGTATTACTGGTAAGTGTTCTCATTATTCATGGCCCATTTAAAAGGAGAAAAGAACTGCTTGGGGCAAAGAGCCGGTATTGCCTCTTGTTTTGAGCATCACCTGAGAGAGCAAGGTAATGTACCGCTGTGCATCTCTGTTGCTACTGACTGAGTTATCCATTTAAGCTGCCTGCAGAAGGTCTGGGTCAGCGGAGCTGTCGGTAGGTGTGGGAACGAGTTACGCACTCAGCACTGGGGAATTTTGGGCTGTGGAGAGAATGGAGTTGTGTTGATTGAAAAAAACAATGCTATAGCTGAGGGAGAAACCCAGGACTTGAGATGTGATTACCTTTGACATCTGCCATTTCCTTTCTTCTGAGAGCAGTTGCGGCCATGACCTCCTATCAGACAGGGTCCTTTAAAAACCAAATCACTTGGAGCAAATCCATTTCATAGCAAATGGATTTAAAGCAGCTCCTGTCTTTGGTGTTCTTGGAAGGAAACTGCTGCCAGTACAGCACTGCTCTGCCATACACTCCCTATTTCCTGTCCCCCGCCTCCCCCATTTTTAAACCACTTATTACTGTTTTATGGTGTTAGTTCCTTGCATCTAGAGCAGCTTAGATGCATATTCTGCGTGTTTAAAGCTGACTACTCTCCCTTACCTTTAATTCTCTGCTGCTTCTTGGTAGCTTGCCTGTATGTATCCTCTGTGTTGCTTTGCTGATTGATTGTTTTTCTCCCCCACAGCTGTCTGTCAAGCAATGCTTTCATATACAGAGTCTAGTAGAACTAATGTCATAACCTTGCTTTCTGAACCAACACATCATTTGCTGGTCAGGGAATGCTTGTATACATATCCTTAGGTAGTGCTAAATTTATTGTTGTCTTATGCAAAAGGGTTTTCACTATAAAATTCCTCCTATCAAGATGTACTGGGCTGGGATGGAGTTAACTTTCTTCTGAGCAGCCCATACAGTGCTGCACTTTGGATTAACTTTAACACAGAGATGAGAAAACACAGTTCCTGCCAAGTTCTTTCAAGTTCAACTGGAATAAACAAAAAGATACATGTCCCACAGAATGATGGGGGTAATAGTAGAAACAAGGCACCTTCTTCCTATCCTCTTCCTTTTAGCTGTTACTGCTCTCTTCACCTTTCATTGCAGATGACATTTCATATTTTACGTTCATCTTCACAAGCCTCAGCATCTGCCAGCCACTTTCCATTTGTTTATCCACCTCCTCCTTGTCCTTTCTTAAAAATAAAGCTAAAACCATCTCACTTTTGGTCATGAAGACAGCATTTCATAGCCACCAGCAAGGGAGGCCAGGTGGGATTTTGGTTAACTGCTCCAAGAAGTCATGATGTGTATCCCCTTTACAGAAGACATGCAATTGAAGAGCTGCTACCTCCATCAGTCCAGGACCTTGTGAAGCAGCACCGTTAAACAAATGCTCTCCCAGCTCAGGTGAAGCCTGATTCTGCCTTAAGGATGTGTGAATGTAACACAGGGAAGCATCTGGAAAACAAGCACTCCTGTCTTTTGATGATAGCCTTGGATGACTTGCCTCAAACCATCCAATCTCCTTCTGTAGCAGAATAATAGGTCTTGTAGATAAAAGGGAAGCTCTAAGTGTCATGTTGCTCAAGTTTCGGGAGCAATATTTTCCTCTGCAAGCCAGAGAGCTTGGTTTGATGAAACCATTAGCTGCTGGGCAGGCCCACAGTCAAGGAACAGCGGTTCACTGCAGCACGGAAGGATCCATGCCAGAATGAGATCGTCCTTGGTCTGTGCTGGGTCTGACTCTAGCTGGTGCTTTTGTTAATAGCAATTGTGATGGGAGAATACGGTCATTAAATGTAAACTGCCGTAAAGCTAGGAGAGCCTGCATGTGCACTTGAAGAACAAAAGTCAAAATTAATTTACAGGGTGAAACTGAAGAGAGAAAACGTGAAGTGTTTCACATGGACTGTGGTAATATACACCAGGGAACCAGTGGCCAGACAGCGGTTGCAGAAGGGGAGGCAGCTATGTTGTATTATTGCAGAAAAGGAATAGATTTCAAAGGGATGAATAAAGAGAAGGATTGCTCTTACTCATTATCTTCAGTGGAGTGACACAGGCGGTTTTCAACATGTCTGGAAAGATGTAGCTCAGTTGGAGAGAGTGAAGGCCAGTGTGAGTGGATCCCAGGTCTGGAAAACCTAACCTTGGAGGAGAGAGAGCAAAAGACTGGAGCTGTTGAGGTTAGGGAAGAGATGCCTGAGGGCAGACGGTTTGCAAAAGGATGTTAGAAAGAGGGTTAAGTATCAATCTGTTCTCCATGTTTGTAGGAAATACAATAAGGAGCACCAGGCTTGAACAGTAACCCCTCTGTTTGTGGTTAGATGCTAGGAAGAGCTTTTCATGGTAAGGACTGCAAAGCACTGGGGCAGCTTGGTTGGGGCACTGTGGGGTCTTTCCTGCAGAGACCTTGAGGAACAGGGTAGAGGGGAGGCAGGTTAGACCTCACTGAATTCCTTTCAGCCCTGTTTTTCTGTGTCTTAACTGCAGTGAAGAACTATTTCCTTGCTGGTGGTTGTGAGGCAATACCCCACCAATCCTTAACTCCCTTCTTTACGGGATGTTGGGAATGCTCTTATCTGAGAGGATGGATTTGTCCCCATTCTCCATATGAATCCTGTAGTGCAGGTTCACCTTCATGCTCCTGGGGTTAAGAGGCTGAAAGGTGAAACTGTATTTATTGCAACCTGGACTAGCTTTGTTTTCCAGGACTGGTATCACTGAACACAGCTTGGCCTGCATGGTTATGTCTATGCTCATAACTAAAAGTCAGGGGTTGGTTCATGCTAACCCTTCTTTGGACTACCTTCCTCCAGGGCAGATATGTCTGGGAGAAAGGCAGTGATCTAAAAAGTAATGAGGGTGGTCAATGAGAGGTCCTCAGCTTGATTTGGTTTAGCAGAACAGATGTATATTAGTTCTTGCTTCTCCCCTGAAGCACATCCCTCCTTGTTCAAAAATGCTTCCTTGTTGCATCCCTCAAATTTTCAGCCTCTTTGACAGCAAAAATTAAATTCCTTCAAGTCCCCTGATACTGCTGCTCTCAAAAATGCAGTCTGCACTCCCTAACTGCAGAGAATTTAAAGGGAGAGAGACCCATTGTGATGTAAAAAGAAAATAATGCTGAAAAGATGGAGGAGAGCAGGCTGGATGATCCTTGGATTTAGCTGCATCTTAATTTGGTTTCGTTATCCAAATGTTTTACTGAAGTCTTTCCTGCTTTCCCAGCTCGTGTTGCTCTGCTGACTTTCAGTGTGGGAAGCTGAGACCTTCTGCCCTAGCACTCTGCCTCTGCCGTCAGCTCTCTCTGGCCGTGTACTCCTCCAGACAGCACGGCTGTTGGGTTCAGGTTTCCCCCATTCAAGTACCGTGCGTGGCAGCAGAGCATGGGTGTGTGGCATGCAAGCAAGAGCAGGGGCAGGGAGAACATGACATCATTTTCTATCAGCTAATGGTCTAAAAGCTGACATGTTTGCCTCTCCTCTTACACTGCCTGTATTGCATTGCCCTGTATTACCCATTTGCTGTCCCATTGATTGGCATGCTTCACACAGGCTAATGTGGCTTCCTACACGTCTACCCATTCACATTGCTACAAAAAAATGCAACTGGGTTGGAAATATCCCTGCCTTTAATTATGTAACTTCATCAGTATTAGCAGTGTTAGCACAGCTTCTCTTACCAGTTACATAGTTTTCTGCATTGAAGGATTCTCGCCAGTTGATACTGAGGGAGTTAGATCAGCCCAAACCTGCTGGAGTGGCATGACTTTCTGATTAACGTTCAGAGGTACCTTAAAATTACCTCACCCTTTCGATTAATATACAAACACACATTTGTCTGAGGCTCTTACCTGTTTCCAGAGTTCATTTTCCTCCACCTTCACCACCTTTTCATGTAGTCTTTTAACTTGGACAAGTCCATATTTGACCATTCCGAGGAATTTTACCCATTTCATGAGGGACGGGGGATGCAGGACTTGCTGGTGGCTGGTTAGAAGGAAGTCGGCCAAGTCTGAGCTTTCTAGTGGCCTCTTGCCCCAAGCATGAGCTAAGACTAAGTGTATGGCAATGGTTCCTTGGCATAAGTAGAACTGTCTGGCTTTTCATCTAGATGCAGCCTGGAAAGTTAATGAAGTATTAGGCAGATAGAAACCAGGCTGTGGAGAAGAGTTTTGCCAGACCGAGCCTGCATCTTGCAGGCATCGAACCACTTCTGTTTGCATCATTAGCCTGCTGGGAAGATGACGGCCCTGCATGCTGGGGTTCTACACCTCCTGCACGCGAAGGTCCCACACATGCAGCAGGTGCGGGTGAAGTGGCTGAGCAGCACTGTGGCTGCATGCTGCTCTGCTGGGCACCTTCAGGTGTTAGAAGTTCATTATGAAGGAATGGAGTAGGCTGTGAAGAGAGACTCTAGCCCAAAGACTAGAGTTGAGATGAGGTGATGCTGAGTGACTCAGAACACAATGCTGCTCAGATGAATTCTTAATCTGTTAGCCAATATATATGTCCAAACTGATTAAGACCAGAAGCAGTAAAGTTTTGACACTTGCCGCCTTCTTTGCATATTTTTTCTTCTTTCTTGCTCAAATATCTGAAACCCTGACTGAATTAAAGATTGAGCTTCTGGTCGCATTCCAGAATCAGATTTTTGTCAGCAACTCCCCTTTCTTGGTATTATACCTTTGTCTCGTCATACAGACATTCACATGCACACGCACATGACCCAGCTGCTGGGTCATAAGGAGCAGTTTGAACTGTGGAACAGACAGGGATTCACCAAGGAGGGTGTCAGCTCCACTTTTCTATCAGATGAGGGACTGAATGGGGCACTTGAGGGAGCTGTTCACCTTCCTATGGAAGTGGTGAGGAGAACAAATATCCACCAGCCTCTAGAAAAAGGAATTAAATGAAAAGAATAAATTTAAAAAAAAAGTGACAATCATTTGTTTTAAGGAAAACCAGTGTTATTATAACTCTGCAAATAGAATCGTTTGAAATACATAAAGCAAAGCTGTGCTATGGGTCGATCTTCTCTTGCTTATATTGGAGTTAGTACTAGAGTGACCCTAAATGTTATTGAGTTAAAATATATTCATTATAGATTTTGAAAGTCTGCTTTCAGGATGTGAGACCTACAGCACGAAGCTGTATTGTGTATAGCTTCAAGGAGATGCCATACTCAGAGGAGGAAAGGATAAAGAGCTAATTTCAGTGACAGGAGGCCAGTGTTTGGTTCCCTTGATAATCAGAGGGGAAAACCTTGATCAAGAGGAGCAGCAGCCTCACTTCAGGTTTTCCAAATGTGTCTGAGATCTCCTAGGTCAGACTTCTGTCCTACGTCTGTTCTTAGGAGGAGCCTCTCTCTACTGATGATATGAGAGACTGTCAGCATTAGGCTCAATGCCTCTCTTTGATTTCAGAAGCTACCAGTGCCTGGCAGCATATTTGAGTAGCTAAGTATATCTAACAGGCAGGCCCTTTGCTCTTTCTTAGTTTTGCTGAGAATTCCACCCAGTTACTGAAGAAATGTCAGGGAGTGGGGAACACCAAATGCCAGGAACAGAGGTAATTCCTTCAGATTGCCTAGCCAGGTGAAGATGTAAGTGGTGCCCTTGGATACCTGGGAGAGAGCTCAGGGGCTTTGCATGAACACCCTTAAAATGCCAGTCCCTCTACTGGTGGAAACTCAATGAAATTCCCTGAAAGTTAAGCAACTTCACTAGTTAAAGTGAATAAAAGTTGCTAGTTAAGGGACCTAAACAGAAGAAATGTGTCCTACAGTTTATAAGGAAAACAGAAGTATATCAGGAAAACAAAAAATCCTACATTTTGCTGATTTATCCCAAGATTGTGTCGTCTTCTTACGCTGCTCTTGGACATGCTTGCTTGCCCAGCTCGCACTTTGTATTCTGAGAGTGATCAAACACGTTAGTATTTATACCTTTCTTTGAGATCTTCATGGGATCCCCTTTGGATTTAAATCTTCCCCGGGACCCTCTTTTATCCCCAGTTCTGATGGACCTTTAACCTATGGCGATGGTCACGCCTTCTTCATATGGGAAGCTCTCATACTTCTGTGGCAGATCAGACGTCCTCTTAGGTTCTTGAGGAGATGATGAACAAATCATTACTCCCCCAAGAGCTGAAAGGATTTTCCGACCTTGAGAAAGCAAGGTGGAAATAGCGAAGTGAAACAACTCTAAGCTCTCAATCCTGTGTTTCCCATTAGCATACAAGCTCTCAGTCGTACTGGATACAATGTGAGTTGTTTATTACTGGTTTCTGGCTGAGACAGGTGGGTTGGTACCTTCTTGCCTCATGGAAATAGCAACCAGCAGGGGGTAAATGACTTCTTTCCAGGCCACCTCTGCCTCAGAGGGATATGTGCCATGACAGAGGGGAGCAGGGAGAGGATTATGGTGGCTTTTCTTCTTCACAGTGCAGCACTGATTTTGGGAGGTCCTGGGAGACACAGACCCACCATCTGACTGCAGATGGGGACCAAACATCTTTGTTGTGGTGCTGGAAGGATGAAGGCTGGCAATCAAAACCCACCGAGGCAGATGTGCATGAAGATGCTGGAATTATGCTTCACTGTCCTGAAAAGCCAGGGCTAAAAGGTTGGTTCCTCAAAGAACCAGATGTGCTGTTTTCTAGACAAAAGTAATTTCTCAGCTGTCAGTGACAGCTCCTATTTAGGACAACCCTGTTTTGAGGCTGCAATTCAAAAGAGCTGCTTGGCAGCTGGCCAGCAGCACAGCTACTTCATTTACTGATGAAAACTCTGAGGAAATGGGGAAAGTTTGCTAGAAAGCGGGTATGCAATAGAGCAGACTGTGTTTCTTCTTCATGCAACAGAAAATCCAATAAAAATTTGAAAGATCACAGAAATGTATTTTGTGTACCCAAGTTTACTGAACTATACAAGATCTAGCTGCTAGAGAAACTAGAGTGTGCTTGGTCCCTCCTCTCCTGAGAGCCTTTGTCCATGACTGACAGCCCTTGGACCACCTTGGTCCTGCTTGGTTTTAAGGCAATCAGACTCTTGCCCTTTTGTGAGAGTAGACTGGTCATGGCTTGCCACACCTGGAGCTCTGCCAGGGAGTTTCCTGAATGTCTCCTCCTGGGATGCATCTCATTGCCTGCAGAGTGAGTGAGAAACCTTCCCTTCAGCAGATCTTTAGTGGCTGGATGTAAGTACACAGCAGTGCCAGCTGCTGGATGATGGCTGCAGCCCTGTGGGCAAATCGTTCGGGAGACAAAACTTGTCAGTTCATGGCACTGCTGAGAGCTCAGAGGCCACATCAGCAGGAGTCTCACACCCAAGCAACTGGGAAGAGACCATTTTATTAATGATGGTCCTTGCTGCTAAAGCATGCTTTCTTTTGGAGATTCTCCTCATAAAAAGAGTCCTTCATGCTGCCACTTGTCAGCTTTATGAACTTTGTGAGGAGTGAACCATCAAATGGGCTCTGAAATGTGAATTTTCATTGGAACAATAATCATTATGTGACTCCAATGACAGACATCTCAGTCAGCAATCCTCCTTAAGCATAGGCTCATGGAGCACTCCATAGCCTTCCAATATACCTCAGTTTACCCCAGCTGGTGGAAGAAATAAATTCTGTGGGGTTTCCCCCCCAGCATTAGCCTTGCATGTTGTTTAATTGCTGGTGATTTTGGAAGACCCAAGTACCAAAGTTTGCACTCTGTTCTCCTGTACCTCACCTGTGCCTCACATCCCAACAACTCCATTTGTCTCCTCTTCATGCACACCAATACCCAATGATTTCCCTGAAACTGTAACGCCCTTTGGCATTTCTAGCCTGAGATTCTGCATCAGGAGGAAAATTAAATTTAGGGCAGCATTAAGTTAATTAAACTTACCATCAAATTAATAACACAAGGAATACTGTGCTACATTATTCATTTTCATGTTTTATTCAGTAAAAACTTCATTTTTAATATGCTTAGTGTTACTGAAGGATTTCTGCCCTGCTCTGCTAGAGTTTGATGGCACACAGAGTTTCTGGGGTCCTGTATATAAAGTCAATGTAATTTTCTTTCAAGAGGCAGAAGATGCACAATTAAGAACAGAAATGAAAAATCTCTAGTTTCTGAGAAGGAAAAAAATAGTCAGAGATGGTGGTTCAAATTCCTATATGGTTAAATTAATTAATTTTAATTCATCACCTTTCCTGTTATCTCATTTCCTAGAACTCGTAGTATTCTCATCACCACCGGTTTTGTCCATTGACAAAGTGCCAGTTCGCCTCATAAAGGTTTTTCTAAGGGTCTCAGTGCTGAAGCCTTGCTGCACCGTTGTGGCACATCCCAGCATTATCTCTACAGCTCTGTTCCTGGCCACACGGCAGGAGATCATTATTTATGAATAATGCAATGAAATACTATGTGGTATGAGGTTAGGACTGTGAGGCTGTGTGCTCCTTCAGGCTGATTTTTTCTTTAAGTGCAGCCAAGCAATATCTAAATAACATGGTACAGAAAGTTACGGCTCTTCCATTCCAAGGGGACTGTGGATTATGGTCTGAAAGAACCTGCATAAAATTAAATTGTTGGCACAATAACCCAATGCATGCTTTGGAAAAATACAGTGGGAATGTGAATTCCCTTGGAGAAAGGAAGGGAAATAATAAAAACGGAGACGATTGCAGAGAGACAGCATTATTAAGAAGGCAGAAGGAAGGAATCATTAGGAAATGTGCTGCTATTGCTGCAACACTGCACAAGGGAGATCAGATGAGTGTATTAGGTGCTTCCTTGCTTAATTGCTATGCTTATTAAAGGTAATTGTTGATACAGGAATGCGTAGACCTTCAAGGAAAGATTGCTACTCTATGACAGTGTTGAGTTTCACCTCATC
>NW_010393741.1:0-3160 GCF_000710305.1 Buceros rhinoceros silvestris | reverse complement strand
TCCCAGCTGACACTAAGTTGGGAGATAGTGTTGATCTGCCTGAAGGTCAGGAGGCTCTACAGAGGGATCTGGACAGGCTGGATCGATGAGCTGAGGCCTGTTGTGTGAAGTTCCACAAGACCAAGCACCGGGTGCTGCACTTGGCCCACAACAACCCCCTGCAACTCTACAGGCTTGGGGAAGAGTGGCTGGAAAGTTGCCCATTGGAAAAGGACCTGGGGGTGTTGGGCAACAGCTAGATGAATATCAGCGAGCAGTGTGCCCAGGTGGCCAAGAAGGCCAACAGCATCCTGGCTTCTATCAAAAACAGTGCGGCCTGCAGGAGGAGGGAAGTGATTGTCCCCCTGTACTGGGCATTGGTGAGGCCACATCCTGAATACTGTGTCCAGTTTTGGGCCACTCACTACGAAAAGGACATTGATTTGCTGGGGCATGTCCAGAGAAGAGCAACAAAGCTGGTGAAGGGTCTGGAGGACACGACCTATGAGGACCACCTGAGGGAACTGGGCTTGTTTAGCCTGGAGAAAAGGAGGTAGAGAGGAGGATTTATCACACTCTGCAACTACTTGAAAGGAGATCGTAGTGAGGTTGGGATCAGTCTGTTCTCCAAGTAACAAGCGATAAGACAAGAGGAAATGTCATCCAGTTGCAGCAGGGGGAGATTTAGGCTGGGTATTGGGAAAAATTGCTTCACCAACAGGGTTTGAAGCGTTGAGACAGGCTGCCAAGGGAAGTGGCTTAGTCATCATTCCTGGAAGTATTTAAAAGACATGTAGGTGTGGCGTTTAGTGATGTAGTTTAGTGGTGATTTGTCAGTCCTGGATTAACAGTTGGACTCAATGATCTTAACGGTCTTTTCCAACCGAAATGATTCTATGATTCTATGTTTGTTCAAACTTAATGCCTTCCCTTGTGCAATGTGCAGAGATGCAATCAAACTAGATTAGCCTTCTAAGTTTCTCTGCTCAGAGGAAGAAGGGACCAGGTAGCTCAGTTCCTGGGGAAAAGCACCCACTCAAACTCCTCAGGATTGCTGCATCTCCCTATGAGCCTTCGTAATTTCTTGTATGTGAAATTTCTTATATTCTTCATCCATTCCTCTGAGTTTTTCCAGATACCATCTAGGTTTGACAGCAGGTGAAAAAATATCACTCATTTAATAGAGCATGAAATTTTCCAATGCGTTACTATTAAAAGAAGTATTTTGAAAGAGAGCCACGCATCTGGTGTGCTGAGTCTCTAGGTCAGTGCCAAGCCTGCTAGGGAAGAGGTTGCTGTGGGGAAGGATCCCCAGCATTTTTTCTGATTGAAGCTGGGAAAGAAGGAGAAACTCTGCAGTTGCTGGGGTTGGCTTTCCCCCACCCAGCTGTCTGTGCATTTGAGAAACTGCAGCAGGTATCCGTGCAGCCAGGGAACTGTGATAGCACCCAAAGAGCCCCAGGCACAGTGGAGAACCTTCTCTATGCCCTGCTCAAGCTGTAAGGTAACGAAGGGTTTTGCAATACCTTCTTCCTTCAATGTACCCTCTCCACCAGGGCTAGGTGTCTGAGATTCTGGGCCATTTGTGTCTGTGAAGAAGAGCAAATGCGCTGTGGACAGTGCAGTAGGACTGGATGGTTTTAGGGGTGAGACTGCAATGTATGTTGTTCAACCAGAGCTGAAGAAAGGCTTTTTGCTGCAATACAGGTTCATGTGAGTGCTTATGCATGGATCGTTCTGCATTCAGGACAAGATGGCATCATGTTCACCTCTACTCTTGATCTTTTTCTTCCTCTCTTCTCCCCTCTATCTCCTCCTGCCACTTGCGCAATTCATGTTCAGCAAAATCTTTGCCTTTACAGTATTATTTTTCTGACAGCTGGAAAATATGTCTAAAATCTGCATTTTTAAAAAAATGCAGCAAGAACCCACTCACCCAGGAGACCTAAAGATATTCTTCTAGAACAGCTTCTTTATTTCCTTTTAAAGCAGAGTCTTTTCAAGTTCTCAGCCACTTCATGAGTTTTTCTGTTCTATACTGGCATCCCTGTAGCATGAAGGTTGGTAGACCTTGCCAACTTGCTTCAGGCTAGAAGCCTGGGGAGCATCTTTAGCATCAAAAATAAAACTCTGTTCCTGTGTTGTGCCTCTGTTCCTGTGGCTGTATGAAGAAAGGTGTGAGAAGCGGACTTTCATAGTGTGATATTCAAGTGCTGCAGTGCCTAGAAGAGAGCTGCTGTCTCCAGGAGGGAATTCACAAGACGGAGTGACAATAACCAGTGAAAGAGGGAGATCTGGGTGCCTCAAAGTGGAGTTAACATCCTTCATCAGTCTGAGTGGGAAAATGAGAAAGAAATTAAGGTATTCCTGAAATAACTCTCTACCTGCTACCATTGTATTTATACCTGTTCTTTGATATGCATAAGTTGGGGCTGTCTCCTCTTCTCTTTAGAAGAAAGGGTGTGAGAAAAGATTGAATACTTTTTAGTATTATTTA
Organism: Buceros rhinoceros silvestris; assembly: GCF_000710305.1. Taxonomy (NCBI): domain Eukaryota; kingdom Metazoa; phylum Chordata; class Aves; order Bucerotiformes; family Bucerotidae; genus Buceros; species Buceros rhinoceros. The sequence continues at coordinate 684 of NW_010393741.1, read as the reverse complement.
GTATTAGAGATGTAGATTCTAAATCCTCTTTGATATGACTTGAACTTTGTTGCCCCTCTCTCATTTTTGCTAAAACTTGCAGACAACGATAACTAAAAAAAAAGCCAATCCACTTGAGGCTGGCCATCTACCCCATGGAAAAGTCTGGCTATAAAGGCTGTACTATGATAATGTTGCAACTATAAAGGGATTTCAGGAGATGGAGACATGTGATAAAAGGAGACAGAAGGTGCCTTCGGGAGATCTCCTCTGTCCTGTGTTCTTAGCCAAGTCCAGACCTTGCACAACTTCTACATCCATCAGAATCATGGAATCCTAGAATGGTTTGGATTGGAAGAGACCATTAAATGTCATCTAGTCCATCACCCCCCGTAGTGAGCAGGAACATCTTCCACCAGATCAGGTGCCCAGCACCTCATCCAACCTGACCTGGAATGTTTCCAGGGATGGAGCATCTACCACCTCTCTGGGCAACGTGTGTCAGTGTTTCTCCACTCTTATTGCAAAAAGAATTTCTTCCTTGTATCTAGTCTAAATCTCACCTCTTTTAGTTTAAAACCATTATCCCTTGTCCTGTTGCAAGAGGCCCAGCTAATAAGACTGTCCCCATCTTTCTCATAGGCCCCCTTTAAGTACCGAAAGGCCACAATAAGGTCTTCCCAGAGCCTCCTCTTCCCTGCTGAA
>NW_010393740.1:8122-10531 GCF_000710305.1 Buceros rhinoceros silvestris | reverse complement strand
CATCACTCCGCCGCCGCGATGGACGCCGAGCGGCGCTTGCTCTGAGGGTTCCGGCGGGACCCGATTCCCCACCACACCCCGTTTTGTGCACGCACAGCGGGAAGCCTCAGCCCCCTGCGTCCCCGTTTCTTTCCAAAGGAAGCCTTGCTGGTACGTTTATTTCCATTGACCAGCAGCCCCACCTGCAGCGTCTCTGATTTCTCTCATGACAGGAATAAAATCAACAGTGCTGGTCGATATTGTGAGGGACAACAGAAAACAAATTACAGAAATACATCCCATTGTTTAACTATGTGATTACTGAGTTCCTTTGACCCAGCTGAGCTCTGGCTACCTGCTGGCAAAAGCCACAAAGTGTTTTTTCCCAGCTACACAGACATGCACAGGGGTTCCCAGACCACTACCTTTTTTCCTGTTCACCTCTGGTAGCTCACACACAACACCATGCCCTCGACGGCTGGAAACATGGCTCCATCTCTGCCCTCACCATTGAGTGAGGGAGCTCACTAGCTAAAGGAGCACAACTAAACAAACAAGAGTGGGAGCACACCACTTAAAAGGAAAGATGTGGCCACACTGCTGGTGTGGAAAGATGCGGCCATTGCACCCCAGTGTAACACCCCCAAAGTGATTGAAAACATTGGAGGGAAAGTATTAATGCATGCAATATCTAGTACTGCAACATCAGCTTTCAAAGTGGAGGTGTTTCCTACTGGAGGAGCTAAGCTCAGGTGTTCAGTGACCATCACCAATTTACTTATATCGCTGTACTCTCATCAAAGGAGACCTGTCTGCACTAGGCAGGTTCATGCTACAAGGGACTGTTGATTAGCAGTTCCTGAGCTTGTGTCTCACTGCGGTTTGCGTCCACACTGAGAAGATACCCAGGTGTTTCACCTATATTAATGCTAAACTTGAGAAGACATCTTTAGGTCAAGCACAATCTAAAATGTTTTTCCCCACGGTTAACAGAAGATCACAAGCACTACAACCCCTCAGGTTCAAGAATCTTGGCTGGACAAAGTATGTCCACTCTTTGGACATAGTCCACAAGCTTCCTGGGAACAGCAAGAAGGCTTTTTCTCTGCAGTTTTCTCTAGTAGTTTGCTTTAACCAACCTCTTCTGTGTTGTTACTAGCAAAATCTTAAACTTCTATAGCTACAAAAAATGGAGATGGTACTGTAAACCAGGCTGCTGCAAGACGTGTCTCAGATAGTCTTGCCACAGTGAGTGGCTGCCAACTCCAGTGACTGGCTTGCATTAGACTGGCTTTTTTCCAGTGCCACGCTCTTCAGTGCTAGCTCTGAGCCGGATGACAGCTGAACCACTCCAGAAGAGGCAGAAAGCACTGGGACGGGAGACCCTCCATAATGTGTGAGGTGTGACCGTGCCTCCAACGGGCCTGGCAAGGGCATGCTATGCCGCAGCGGGGGCAGGCAGCAGAGCAAGTGAGGGTCTTGCAGAGGTTTTCCAGTGCATTTCAGGCACAGGCTGACATTCTGTGAACTATGACATTCCCATTTAATCGTAAGAAATGAACATAAATGAGGGATTAGCCACCAGATTATTCGCTGTAGCAACTGTTAGCAGTAGCAGGGGGAAGAGATGAAGAGAAACTGGCAGCTCTTGATTCCCATATGCTGTTTACTTAGGAATGGATGTCCCAATAAGAATCCCAGAATCATGTGGTTGGGAGACACCTTTAAGATCATCAAGTCCAAGCATTCACCCCTCTCTGCCAGGGTCTCTAAACCATGTCCCTCAGCACCACACCTACTCGTCTTTTAAGGGATGGGGGACTTCCAGGGATGGAGACTCCATCACCTCCCTGGGCAGCCTGTTCCAATGCTTGACAACCCTCTCTGTAAAGAAGTTCTTCTTGATATCTAACCTACATCTCTCCTGGCCACATAGGGCTATTTCGTCTCATCCTGTCACTTGTTACATGGGAGAAGAGGCCAACCCCCACCTCTCTACAACCTCCTCCTTTCAGGGAGTTGTAGAGAGTGATAAGGTTTCCCCTGAACCTCCTCTTCTCCAGGCTAAACAACCCCAGTCCCCTCACAAGACTTGCTCTCCAGACCCTTCATCAGCCTTGTTACCCTTTGGACACGCTCCAGCACCTCAGTGTCCTTCCTGAAGTGAGGGGCCCAAAACTAAACACAGTATTTGAGGTGTGGCCTCACCAGTGCCAAGTGCAGGGGGACAATCACTTCCCTCCAAGCACTTAGTAGCATACATTAACAGGAAAATGAAAGAGAATCACATGTGAGTATGAGAGTAAGCACTTTACACAGCACAGTTCATCAAAGACCTGGTAATTCCTCTTTACCCCACCTGGCAGTTGTTTGTCTGTCATGCCCACATGTCGATCCACAAACCTCTGCATAATTCAGCCTCTCTCTCTC
>NW_010393740.1:2976-8021 GCF_000710305.1 Buceros rhinoceros silvestris | reverse complement strand
CCCTCTCCGTAAAGAAATTTTTTCTAATGTCCAGCCTAAACCTCCCATGGTGCAACCTAAGGCCATTTCCTCTTGTCCTATTGCTTGTACTTGGGAGAACAGAATGACCCCCCCACCTCGCTACAACCTATCGGGTAGTTGTAGAGAGTGATAAGGTCTCCCCTCAGCCTTCTTTTCCCCAGTCTAAACAACCCCAGTTCCCTTAGCTGCTCCTCAACTTCAACCCTTCAACACTTCTGGACATATTCCAATACCTCAGTATCCCTCTTTAGTTAGGGGACCAAAACTGGACACAGGACTCAAGAAGCAGCCTCACCAGTGCCGAGTACAGGGGGACAATCCCTTCCCTGCTCCTGCTGGCCACACTATTGCTGATACGAGCCAGGATGCCATTGGCCTTCTTGGCCACCTGGGCACACTGCTGGCTCATATTCAATCGGCTGTTGACCAGCACCCCCAAGGTCCCTTTCTGCCGGGCAGCTTTCTGGCCAGTCTACTTCAAGCCTATAATGTTGCAGGGGGTTGTTGTGGCCCAGGTGCAGGACCCGGCACTTGGTCTTAATGAATTTCATACAGTTGACCTCAGTCCATCAATCCAGCCTGTCCAGATACCCCTGTAGAGCCTCCTGACCTTCAAGCAGATCGACACACCCACCCGGACTGGTACCATCTGCAAACTTTCAAACTTTCTGAGGATGCACTCAATCCCCTCATCCAGATCATTGATGAAGCTGTTCAAGAGAACAGACCCAAATACTGAGCCCTGAGGAACGCCACTGGTGACCGGCCGCCAGCTGGATTTAACTCCATTCGCCAGCACTCTCTGGGCCTAGAAGAAGGTGCAGTGTTGCCCCACTCCAGGGACTGAATCCATTTTTCTCTCATTTCTTCCCTAAAATCTCTTCCTTCTGTGACTGTGTTCTTGTTTTCTTGCAGTTTCTGACCATTTGTTGTTCAACCATTTGTTGACACACACTTAACTTACGGATGAGCTTAACTGATTTTCAATCTAGATTTAAACTAAGCAATTAAGTAAACAAACAGGACAGCTCCCATGGGTTTGTTTCTTAGGTCGTCCCTTGCTTCTGACATCTAACAGAAGATGCAGATCTAGTTTCACAAAACACAGGGAGAAGTCAGACATTTCGGTTCATGTGAGATTTTTGTACGGTTTTGGTTTTCACAGTGAAGGTCTGTCCCAAGATCAGCTCTCTGCCTGAGTGGGAAACATGCAGTCTGCAAGGCCACGTTTGGCGTATCTCCAGGGAGTTACCACTAGCACCAGTTATGACAGTGTTCTTCATGATGTGAATTCCCACCCACTGGGAACTAAGTGCAGAAGATCAAACTCTTTTCAGGCTGATCGAACATGTATTTCAGGTACTGTTAGTGCTCAGCCGTTATCCAGCTGAGCTAAACTATCATCTGCAGCTTCTCAAATCAAACAGAAATGCTGCTCCATTAGATTACACTAATTCCATTACAGTGGAAATCAATTTATATATTTAGGCAGTGTGTGATTGTCACCACTGGACAAACTTTATTCATTTGCACAAAGCCCTATTATTAAAAAAGCACAGTTATTTAGAGGAAGACACTTCCTTTTCTGTCATTTTCTATTAGTTATAGACACTTTCTCATTGGAGATGTAGCAGGAGAAGTTCACCTATGGACTAAGTTAAACTAAGCCAATTTGGATGAGGAGGAAACTAGGGCTTGTTCCATGTGGTTTAGGCAAAGTTATGGATCAGCTCAAACTATTCTATATAATTTCCCCTCTGAAGTGCAGTGTTACGATACAGGGAAATTGTGATGCTAGTGGTCCTGACTTCCGCTGGCTCCTGAGCAATACTGCATCTCCAACATCATATCGTGCCTCTGTGGCTGATCTAATTTGTAACTTCATAATTATGAGTGGCCACAGACAATTTTACCTTAAAGTCACAGAGTGGGAGCCACTTTCATAGTCTTGTGTAAAGCCTATTGAACTGCTCATATTGCTTCCAAAAACACATTGCATGTTGTGGGAGTTGGCAAACCTCAGTTTTAAAAATAGCAGGACTCCCTTCTAATGAAGGGAGAGGGAAAAATTCATTGGCCAACTCTTAACGTGGTAGTGAGCAAACGTGTCCTTCAGCTTTACCTGCATTTGAACAAGTGTGCTGCATATGTCAACACACTCGCTTTGCAAACGATGCCTTTGGATCACCTTGCTGAATCCTTTCACAGTGCTTCCTGTGAGGAAACAAAACAATGAGAAATGGGGGGATGATAAGAACAGGCGACAATGCCGTCATGCAGCAGGGCATGTGGGCGGGGATCTAGAATGAGAGAGGGGCTAGACTGGAGCGCAGGTGTCAGAGCAAACCAGATCCTGTCACGCCGAGAGATAAGCTGAAGAAGTCGAGATACAGCTGCTGCCTGGCCGGTTGCCTTCACAATCATCTCAAGCGATGAGACAACCAGTTTGCCGAGTCACCCTGTTTTGTCATGCACCTGAATGCGCATCCTCCCTGGGAAAATCAAGCATGACTACTACTTAAAAGAAGTGACAGACAAAAGGGTGAAGACAAAAGTCTGGTTTTGCCTTGCGGTATGCCTTGTCTAGTCACTACCATCCGCAGGAAGTGATGTCAAATACTTCTTTGATACACTTTCTATCAACCTTGCAGAGGAAGAAATAGCCACAATGCACAAGTCAGTAGAAAATCAGGCTTTGGCTACTGAAAGAAAAACTACTACAGCTGAAATCAAAGTACTTGCTTGCCTACATAGAGCTCTTGACTGATTGGAGTTCCATAGTTTCTGAGTCCACAGCTATACAAATACTTCGTGATTCTACAGCAGCTAATGGGTATTTCTGGTGTGCACTGGACATGATTGGTTTTGAAATGAAAATAAAATAGGAGAAAAACAATGTGAAAATGCAGCTCGCACTAGCCTGGTCTCTGAACTACTTCATTGTTCTGGTTCATCTGTTCACTGCCTCTCTAGTTAAATGCAGAGGTAAAAAGCTATGACAATGTTATACTATATTTTAAAATTACAGAATAATAAGTTCAAATGAAATGACAATGCCACTAGCTTCAAAAATATTTTTTTACATATTCCAAGGAAAGATAAGCACCTATGTTGTATTCACACCCTCCTTTTCTCAAAGACAAATTAATCTCCTCTCTGATTTGCTCAGGAATGAGTCCTTCCTCTCAGATGAGCTATAAATGATTTAGAAGTATGTTGCCATCTGCTGGAGAAAGTACATCTTTTAATAAATCAACTCATAAATGTGAAAAGGTGGGCAAGATTTCAAGGCACTCAAAACCCTTTCCTTAAATCTGAAACAGCAACAGCAAACTTCAGGCTAAGGATAGGCTGGGAGACAATGCTCTGGGTTTAATTTAATTATGTCAATCAGTCAGACACTTAATGTGACAAGAGGAGTTAACACTTAACTGGAAGGGCTGACGGAATCAGCAAAAGCAAGGTGATGAGGTTCACATCCCCCATGTGAAACAGGGAAAAGCAGGCAGTTAGCACTGAACAGTGAGGGGCTGCGTTGGAAAGGGATCACTAGGAAAACCACGAAATGTTGTTAAGATCACTGTCTCTTCCAAGTTGAGGAGGAGATCTTCGATGAGGATCACAACCAAGGTATTAGCCCCAGAGTGCTGGTGATGGGGAAAAAGTTTCTTTCACTGTAAAAGCATGTTTCTGTCGTTTCTCTCTGGTGCTTGTATGCTCATTCTAGGACTGATGGGTTATGTCTGTAGAGTTTCCGGGAAGGCACTCGGTGTGCTTACTGCAGGGCAGCATGCTCTGGAGTACGTGTCTAGTATTGACAGACCTTGATAGTTCATTTGTGGGAAAATTTCTGAAGGTGTCACAGGAGCTGTGATAGGCCCAGCTGTGATTGTTGCTCTGTCAGAATACGCTTCCACCCCTCCCAGCGTTTGCTGGTCTGCAGGAAGTCTGCCTTTGACAGTGAGTTTGTAGAGCTTGGGAGGGTGGTTAATGGCTAGGAGGTGGGCTCTGGCAAACTCATTTCGAGCTTTGATCTCGTCTGGTGTAAAATACAATTGTTGTATGCCTGCACATGTAGGTTCCAGTTCAGGTTCTCAGGGGTAATTTTGATATTCATGGGTACACAGCTATGGCACTTTCTTTCACTGTAGTGAATTTGTACATAGAATTCAAGTGGTCACTCAGAGACATGGTCTGTGCCACTGGGGTATTGTTACTCTTGGGAGGTCTCTTGATTGGGTGGGGGACATAGATATCTGCAGCACTTTCCTCCAAGCAGGTACAGGGGTGTCTGAGAGCCTGGCTATATATAACGTCTTTGTTGGTATCATATGGAGGCAGTTACATTCGGGGAAACACACATATTTGCCTGTGGCCTTTATGAATGCAGTATGTTATTTATGTTGGTCACAGTGAAGGAAGGAAGGATGACGTGGAGTGATGGTCAGGACCCCACCTGTAGTGGAAATCTGTGAGGAAGTCTAGATTTAATTCAAATTATAATTGTGTTACTAGGTTATCTCAGGGGCAGTTATAGTCATTTAAATCTGAGCTGCCTTTGTTCTGCCCTTACCTCTTCCTGCAGCCGTATCTTCCCGTCCTCTTTTCTGCACCAGCACTCGCGTTTAGGTTGTGGATTGCACAGTTATCTGCTGTGGAGTAGTGAACTGGCTCACTCTGCCATCATATATGCACTAATGCCATCACAAAGTATGGGCCAAACAGGGCAGCCAGGCATGACAGAGACAGCGTTGTGGAAGCCCAGATTTAGTCAGGCTTAATCTGCTGGGAATCCAGACCTTATCACAGTATATGTTTGTCAATGCCATTATCTAGAAACTGTTCCTCAAGGCATCTGAAGAGACTGGCATGCCATACAGTGTCTAGATGTTGATAGCTGTGTCCATAACTTAGAGAAAAAGTTAACTGTTTAAGCCAAAATTATTGCAAGTGTGCCCTTCCAGGACTCCCGTTCTTGGCAGCCCCGGCTGCCCCGGGCCCGGGGCTGCGACGTGCAGAGGCGG
>NW_010393740.1:0-2950 GCF_000710305.1 Buceros rhinoceros silvestris | reverse complement strand
GGAGCAGCGACTCTTTCACGGGCACCCCCTTGCCGTGGGGAAGGAGCTTGCGTGCCCTTGTGAGGTTGAGAGCTGTGCTGGTGGTGGCATGTGCCTCCGGTGGGGTCTCCCAGGCCAGACAGGTCTCAGCTGAAGGGTCAGACACAGTGTGTCCACGGGCAGGATGGGCTCACTAGCCTTCGGGCACCATCCTAGGAGAAGGACAACTCTGACTGCAAACCCGGGCAGATGGAGCTCGTTTAGCCCTGTAAGGCTCCATCTCAGAGAAGGACACTCTAACCAAACCTACGACCCGAGGACTTCGCTGTCACCGTCCAAGCTCGCTGGGCCCTGGCAGATGAACCTCAGGTGTAAAGGGTGGAGCCAGTTCCGCGCACGCTGCGCCTCACCTAAACAATCCACTGTGCAGCCCCGAAGGGTGCACTCATCGCTTGCAGTGAGCGTGGGAAGAGCCCTTCCCGGATCATCGCTCGCGAAGCCAAGCCGTGATGATGATGATGATGATGATTGCAAGCGTGACCACAAAAGCCAGACCAGAATTTAGGATTCCAGTCTACAACATATCACCAAAATCACTCCATTCACTCCCACAAGACCCTCTTGCAGACTTACACCACAACTACACACTGAATGTAATTCTCCACACATTCCTGGTGAATCAAAGGGCTGATAAATCTTTTGCCTGTAACCCTTCCTCTCCCCTTCTCTTCAGAATATTGAATCTGTGAATGCAGCACTGGGATAAAATTATTGCTCATGTTTGTAAATTAAATAGTAACAGCAGATGATAGTGCAAATGGATGGAGTAGGCTCATGGGCCTGGATTAGCTTTAGGCTGATGTTTCATTTTCAAATAAGGTGAGAATCTGGCTTCCAATTTAACCACATTAAAATCAGACACAGGTTTCTCGAAGTATCAGGCTTACCTGGCAATAATATCTGCCAGAACGAGAAAGAAAATATTTTCCATTTTTGGACCTGACCAAGAGAAAAAAAATGATTATACAGATAGGTCCTGATCTAGGCTTTGAATGGAAACTCCCAGAGCTGGACACTGAGAAATTCATGCACAGATTTCAATTTAGCCTAATTTCCAGATATATTTCAAGAGTTGTTTTCCCTCTTACCAATAATCCTTCAGACTTCTTTTGCTAAAAACGTGAATAAAATGAGAAAAAGTATAAGCATCACTGTTGAGGGCAACAGAGGGAGACCTCATCTGAAAGAAGGGGTCAAACTATGCTCATCCCTGTTACATAAACATGAGCTGAAGCTGCATCTGATGCAGAGAAGAACTGCTCAGATGCTACAGAAAACTAATTGTCTCCTTTAAGAGGAGAAAGGAAAGAACTTCTTGGTTTGGTAAATCTTGAATTTGGTGCATCCGAATGAAGGCTGTGATTGGTGATGATTTTTGCAAAGGAAAGTAATGCTATAAACACTGAGGGACAGCGTTTCAACAAAAACAAAAGGATACAGGCCAGCCACATCTTACAACAGACTGGAAATCATGATCATGATCATCATCATGAGAGTACTCAGCATTTGCAACAGGTACCTGCTGGAGCAGTCAGGGTTAAAAATACTCACACTTTCAGACACGGTTTGATAGGAATAGAGAAAGGACTATACGATGCGGTATCTACAAGAGTGGGGGAATGGATCTGATAATCTGATAATCCAAGAAGTCCCTTCCTACCTCATTACTCTAAACCTAATGCAATTTGTGTGTACTTTTGAGAAGCTGAAAGAGAACAGCTGCTGTTTATGATGATCAGGATGACTGGAGAGCAAAGGATTGCGGGTTTGTTATTTTGAGCTGTCACATAAGGAGGGTAAACAGCAGAGGCTGGGGCTGGGTCTCGTCTCCTGCCAGCTCTGAGGCAGGCTGAGTCAGGAAGAGCCATGTCATGCTTTTAGCAAAGCAGACAGAGGTGACCATGCAGAGGTAGCCAGGGGAGCCGCTAGGAACCCAGCCAGAGAGGGACCTGCACATCTGGCTCCTGCACTGGGGAGAAGGCCTGAAGCTGAGCAATGCAGACTGAAGCCCTAGTTTGTGGTGATGAACGTGTCCGGTAAAAGAGCAGAAAAAAGGGAGATGTAACTTTCAGCAAAGTCAGCCACATGCCACTGCTACTGGTGGTGCCTCACTGCCACATGAGGTCCAACCCATGTTTGGGAATACTTCCTCTACCTTGTAATGGATCCCTCTGCGTTGCAAACTCTCCTGTACCCTGTGGGACAACAATTCTCTATTCCTTCCAGAAAGTGTTGTGAAGATAACATATAATATACAGTATATAGTATACATATAGTATAGTATAGAGTATACACACAGTATATCCACGTACATCTGTATTCGTTTTATAGATGATGAAAGATTAAATATTCTATAAGCATCTGGGAGAAGTCCCACAATCGTTACCACTTGTTCTCATGGGGGATTTCAACTTACCAGGTGTCTGCTGGAAATACAGCACAGCAGAGAGGAAACAGTCCAGGAGGCTCCTGGAGCGTGTGGAAGACAACTTCCTGACACAGCCGGTGAGGGAGCCAACTAGGGAAGGCTCCCTGATAGACCCGTTGCTCACAAACAGAGGAGGACTTGTGGGTGTTGTGAAGGTTGGAGGCCATCGTAGAGGTAATGATCATGAAATGATAGGAGTTTTCAGTTCTTGAGGAAGTAAGGAGGGCTTGTGAAGGGTCAGTAGAACTGCCGCCTTGAACTTCCAGAGGGCAGACTCTTACCTGTTTAGCAGCCTGTCTGACAGAGGCCCTTGGGAGGCAGTCCTGAAAGCTAAAGGCGTCCAGGAAGGCTGGACATTCCTCAAGGGAATCTCGAAGGCACAGGAGCAGCACGTCCCAGTGTGCTCTAAGACAAGCCAGTGGGGAAGAAAACCAGTGTGGCTCAACCTCTGTCCAGCTTTGGAAGAAGCTGGAGGAAGAAAAG
>NW_010393739.1:2223-48756 GCF_000710305.1 Buceros rhinoceros silvestris | reverse complement strand
GGAGGTGTGGGTGTGGGAAGGAGCAGGTTATAACAATTACAGCAGTAACCTGAGCAACTTTCTGGAAAGCATAGGTACTGACAACAGAGGAAAAGCCTTGGAAGCATGAGATAGTAGTCATCTACTTTAAACTGTAATGTTCAACAGATCATTTCATACATTGTTACTGCCATCATGTTTGGAATAGTAGCCAAAACCGTCAACAGATATTCTGGTATGTGACAGATACAAGGGAGACTTGGACTGAAGTATATTTACCAACTGCTCCCTTGCTTTGTGTATCAGCACATCCAGGAGAAACAGGTGTAGGTATAGTTGTCAAGGTGTGAGTGGGAACAATACTAAAAAAGACACTAATATCTGAAAAGGTCTTGTTACTCTAAATGTGGAAGCTGTTTGTGCAGTTGAGATGGGAAGCACTGGGTGAAGCTGACTTAGTTGAGGAAATAAATGTCCTTGTATTAGAACTAATGCATCAATCTTAGTGTGCAATAACTTAAACAGGGATCTCACCTTTAGTCTGCCTTAGCATTCTTTGGAGAAATCTACACAGAGGAAGACAGAGAAGAGGCTGACCTTAGCATACATTTTCGGAAGAAAAAGCCTAAAGAACCCATTAGAACTCCTGATGTCACGATGGGGTCCCTTCACCTATGTGGGTCCATTGAGCTTCCCCAGTTTCCATGTCAAGGAGCTAGTGAAGTGTTCAGACTGTGAAAACCACACATGGTGTATGGGTGATCAGCTCCAGGCAAGTTGCTCATACTTCCACAGCACATCTGGAGGTGAGCCCCAGGTATACACAGAAGGTCTCAATTTTTGCTGAGTGGCAAGTGGGTGTGATTTTAGAGATAAAATGGGGAATGAAGGTCAAAACAAAGTGGGTTTTGTGGGTGGGTGATCTTCCTACCTCTAAGGGAGTAAGATGTTGCTGTGTGAGGGCTCTAGCTGAATTAAAGTCAGATGGGATTTTAAATGCAGTTGCCATTTTGTTCCTTTAGATAACATGATGCTGACATACCATAATACTACTGTGGAAATAAACTAGTTCTGCTCTGTTTTCCTAGCTTTCTTATAAATGGCATCATTGCTACAAATATGTTTTATAAAAATAGGTGGTTTTTTCCACCCACCTACTTTGTTTGCTCACATTGATACAAGCTAGTGTCCTCTGCCACTTGGTGCACCCTGCTGAAAGTGTTCTGTTTATAGAAAGTGAGGGAAATTAGACCTCCAGTAACAGTTCTGGCCACCCACTTCAAGCCATGGAGTGAATAAACAAAAATAACTAGAAGAGTTGGGAGTTGGAAGATGGTAAACAGGATGGAACAAGAATATAGAAAGAATTTATAGTTTCTTTATAAGGTATAAAAACCAATAAAAGGGTGTATCTAAGATAGCTGAACAAGGTTCAATGTTCACCGAATGTAGGAAAAAGTAGCATTTTCAGATACTGGGATGCCTGGATCAAATTTGCCATTTTCACTGATGGATTCACATGTTCCACATCTGCCACATGCACTTCAGATACTAGATCAATGCCTTTCCCTGATTCTTCATAGTACTTTGTCCTTTTCAATATTGTAACTAAAAGCGAATTGCTTTCTCTGCAGCCTGCAAGTGAAATGTTGATTTTTTTCACGTGGTTTCATCCTTCATTCAGTCCATTCTCAACTGATGTCCCATAATTCAGCCATTGTGATAATTCAGCCATTTTATTTTAGTGGGTTCTTCTCTACCCTGTTTATCCTCTGTGAGCCATCCGTTACAAAGTGAGTGGATTTTATTTCTTCATCAGACCTTTACTGTCAGCAGTTCCAAACACGACTTCTCCAGTCCCAGCAAAATTTTCCTCTCCCAGAGCAACCTTCAGTAAATTTACTATCAAGTTAAGTAACTTCTTTGTCTTCCCTGTCTGTTCAGATCCCTCAGATAATTTTTATTCATTTACACTGGCATATAACACATGACAAAAAACCTGGTTGTCACCTGGCTGCATGACAGGCACAGACAACTTGGCGCAGCTGTTGCAGCTCTGGATTAGATGGTTCTTTCTGTGCCTACCCCAAAGCTGCCCTTTGCCATTCCTCTCTAGTTCGCCCTTTCCTTCCAGATCCCAAGATTATGATCTTTGCTCTACCTGTTTAACAGGTCTTCTGACTGTGTCCAAACTTAAACACTACCTTCAGTTTTAGTGCTACCCTTCAGTTTTAGATCAGATTATTTGACAATGCATAGCAAGCAGACAAAATCTTGTATCACCAGAGGTTTACTTGAGAGCAGCAAGTTCTGCCAAAGAGCACCTGGGACAGAAACTACTTACTTCCAGTCAGATGAACCGGGAAATCTGGCAATGCCCTGGGTTGCTTGGGGAGGAGAGAAAGGGAGGCTGGAAAGTCGCTCAGTGCTCTCATGACCATGGCATCTCCAAGAGTTTCGACCAGACTTTGAAATGTGTCTCCTGCTCCCCCTGCAGTTTTGTGATCCTGAGCAAGGGAGTAGTTTGAATGGTGTACAACCCCGAATTAGCAAACTAGTGTCTTGTAAATAAAAGAGTGCACATATTTTAAAAAGGATCAAAATAAGCCTGCGTAGGCAATACTTATAGTGGTTTGTAAACTTCTGCTTCCAATATTGGTCTTGTTATGGCTTAGGATTTTGATTAGGACTTTCTAAGCTTTATAAAATCTCAAAACAGTCTCGTGTTTAATGGCATTGATTTCCCCCTAAACATAAACAAACGTTCTCTGAAGAACTGGTCCCATAACAAGATCTCAGCTCTTGAGCCTGCTGCAGGTGATGCACTCTCAGCCGGAGACACAAATTTTCCAACTTAGTTTCAGAGAAAATGCTCACAATTCTTTGTTGAGGTTGGAGGAAAGAGCATAGTCAGCTGCTCCTCTCTTGACGCTCGGGCATTTTAGCTATCAGGCTGAGCAGTTCCTGACAATGAGATGGAACTTCCCAAAGCTTGTAATTAAGTCCAGACCGTGTGATCTCTTAAAATCAGTATTCCACTTGTGCCAGATTTGAGAGTGCAAAGCTACAAAAATATCTCCAAGAAGCTCATGTTTGAATTACTGAATATTAGCATAGCAAAGTGTTTTTCTACCCCAAAACTTGTTCTTGAAATTGGCCAACTCCATTTTTCACTAAAACTTTCCAAAACAATCCAGCCTGAGGCAGAGACAAGGCATGGAAAATATAAGCTCCAGCAGTTAAAGGCTGATGAAGTAATAAACAACTGAAAGTAGGGCCTTATGATGGAAAGTGTTAGGGAACTTTAAGTCTAGATGTCATTACTAGCTTTGCTTATAATAAATGTGTCAGTAGCAATATGAAAAGAAGTGTGCAATAAGTTAAAGGAATGCTGTATTAACCTATTTTATGTAACACGTTTGCCCACAAATTGCTTGCATCTCAGGATGTTTCATGAGAAAAGGATTTTTTTTCCTGAATGTATTAATTTTCTAAATGAACTGGGAAATTATAGATTTTAATGTAACAGTGACACCCTGTGGTCAGTAGTGAAAAGTAGTCACTACTGAAAAGCAGTCAGTGTTTTCTTTTGTGATGGATTAAACTTTAGAAAGAGCAGAAAGAAAAAGAAGCAGGAAGGAAATGCAGCTAACTTTCAGGGTTTTCCATGGAGAGATGTCGCCCTATTTTATTGCCTTATATGCAGACATTTATGCTTCTAATTACTCCAATACTACAATAGTATTTACTTGCATACATTTGATTTTTTAAAATAAAGAGGGATGTTAAGCCTTGGTTTCAGAGACGTTGATAATGGAATGCATGGAAGGGTCTCTGTGGGCACAGCTACCTTACAAAGTGCTGCTGGCATAGTTATTTATATTTCTATGATTATTGCTGTCTCTACAGAAGGCTTTTTTCCTGATGGCCTACCAAGAGGTGGTGGGTAGCAGACTGGTGCCAGAGAAGCATAGTAATATGACAGTACCACACCATGACAAGAGTGACAGCCAGGCACTGACAGGGCTGCAGGATTATTTAGTATTAGTCCTTTACTGCCTTTTGGGTGTACAACCTTTCACCTAATGTGTAGCTGTTCCTTTTACTTCTTCCTTTCCTTCTCCCTTTCTTAAACAAATGCTGAACTAATACAGTGATTCTTTGTCATATCTACGTGAACCTATCTTTAAGGCACTGTGGTGCTGAATTTCACAGTGCTGTGGCCCCATTTGGAATGACAAAAGTTTTCATGTTTAATGCCTACCTGAGATCCTTGATACTATGTTTTCAAAATCTCATAATTTTTTTTTTTAAAAATCCTAATTTATGAGAGACTTGGTTTATAGCTTCTGATTTATAGCTCATGCATCCCTGGAGTTACTGATGCTGACCTTCCCATTTTTAAGAGAGGGTCAAACTTACACTTCTATCAGAAGAAACCAGGTTTAAAGATTGGTAAAGAAGGAGGCTGACTGTCCCAACAAGAAGTTATGGAGAGGTAATAAAGCAAACTGAGAAACATGAAGCATTTATTATTCACTGGCAGTAATGGTTTCCTGTTAAAACTGGCTGTTTGACAAAGGTGATGAATTTAATTCCTTGCTCTCTTATTGGGGAATTGGGAAGTTAGCATGGGACAGGAGCAAAAAGTCTTCTGGCTTCTCTAGAGAGTAAGCTAAGGCTAGCCAAAGCTAGAGATGGAAGGTGTTCAGGAACCTCTGGCAGGAATTTAATGATTATCAAAACTCCGCAAGTATCAAAAAAGATTGGAGCACTTAAGTTGTCCTGGAAGCCAAGCCATTGTTCACCCACACACATGTCCATACATAAGCAGCTCGGTGCGTGCTTGTGCAGGACATACTCTACAAAATAGCTGCAGTGCAGCTTCTTGTGAATCATAGGACAATTTATTGCCTGTCAGGAAGTGACAACGAGACTGTGGGCTTTTAAAAGATCTCATATTGACAGTGAATGTTTTGCAAGCTCAGATTGCTGAAAGGCTTGAAACTTGTTATCTCCTTTAAAAGGCTGACAAATACAGGACATGTGAAAAAGGAAAAGGCCTTGTTTTACACCTTATGCCAATTTTTAGCATTTCTTCTAGAGCCCCTTATGCTTTTAATGGCTGCAAAAGCAAAACAGCTTCATAGCCACTCAAGCTTGCAGAGAAGTTATTTATTAGGTGCTATTTCAGACTCTGCTTGGACAGGCTGGGGTGTAATATTAACCTCCAAATTAGTAGTGCTGCTGAAGGATGTTTTCCAACATCTGGTTTTAGCACTTAGAATGGAGCTTGCAGTAAGGATTATTTAAGGACTTTTTTAATGGGGCCACACTGGAGATGAACTGGAGTGATTCTGCACACGAAATCAGAAAACACATTGTATTTGCCCAAACCACATGTAAGAGCAGACAGATACAGCTGAGCCTGCTGCTGAAATAGCAGTATGTTGCAGTAGACATCTCCTCAGAAGTGTTGTGGAGAGAACTTTAGACGACAATAACTTAAAGGCAGAGCCACCCACTCATTGCATATTAAGAGCACTGATTTGAAGACATGTCAGATTTGGAGGTGAGTCAGAGCTGCTGTATTATATACACACAATGTCAAGACCTTGTCTACAACTGGCTGAATGTTAAAATGGCAAATCCATACTGATGCAGATACCATTATAGAGACATAAACATGTTTATATACTGCTTCTGCAAAGTAATGGTTTAAGTGTCCTGTACTAAGATAAAAGCCACCATACAGAGGATGTTACCAGTGTAAAGCTGTGGCTAGAATTTCCTATTTTTCTGCTTAGTCAGAATAGTTGATGGTTTAAAAGATAGACCAATTATCGCCCTCTGTCATCTGGAGGTTACTGCTCCCACTGCTTGCCCAGCAGAAGACATTATTTTTTATGTACAATATTTTGTACAACATCATTTCTATGTACAATAGACTAAAATGTCTGAGCTTATTCCAACTTCCTGTGGAGGTAATTTGAATTATCTCCGATGAGGCTGCCTGAGAACATTAGGATATCGTTAGACGAAGATGTGTATTTCATGTTACCTTTATGTTGCTGTAGTGTACATACCACAGCATGTATTCACACTTGCAACAAACAGTAATAGGCAACATGTGCCCCAGTGTTACAAGACCATACCCTAAGTCTTCCCACAGAAAGGCCTTAGGTGTGTTTCTGCAGGGACACTGGCAAGCCTGAAAGCTGCCACTGTGGAGCTTGAAGCAGTGACTTCCAGAGTAAACGTGAATCTCAGCAGCTAGTGTGAAGATACAGAATTTCCGGTTGAAAGGTATCATAAACACGTGTATTGGACACAGATGTTTTGTCTAAGACATTTTCTGACCAGTGGATTTCACAAACAAAGTGTGTGACCAGTGACTGAAATGTGAAACATGTACTCTGGTAATTCACTGCAGAATTCACAGATTAGTGTACTTTAAAGTAAAATATTCCTTCTTAGAGAGCCTAACTGTGTGAGTAATATTAAACAGTACTGTCTTACCTTATGCACTCCGGCTCCTTTGAAGTCTGTCTTTATTACAGGCTTTGAGAGGCTACCTAGCGCAAGATAATGTTCCTTGTCTGAGAACAGGACCTGGGACAACACTTCATTAGATTACTCTTTTTTATTGCCTTCTAGAAATGTTGGAATTTCAAAAAGTCTGTAAAGCCAATGATAAAACTATGGAGAGAACTGTTAAAATCGGAAGCAAATACAACAAAACATTAGTGAAGTTTATTTCAGAACTAAAAAGAAAGGTTGATGGACATATTCAGGAAGTGGATTTAGCACCTACAACATGCAGGACATCATCTTTTGCCTGCCTTGCCAGCTACTTGTATGCATGCCTGTGAAGAAGCAGCTCAGGCTCCCAGCTTAGCCTGCAGGGCCAGGTAGGTCCCTCAGAAGGAGAGCAACAGAAATCAGCTCTCAGTGCAGCCAGGCCTCTAAGCTGATCTTACTGACTTGCAAATACGAGTTACAGGTAGAGTTTAACCTCTGAATTTCTCCGGACCCAAAGGCAAAGTTGGAGGTTTGAAAGCTCACAGGAACTCCTGTCCTGAATTTGAGCTGTGATTGCAATCTGATTCAGTCTGCCTGACTTTTTCTAAACTTTTGGTATACACGGCTAAAGTACCCCAAGGAGGAGGAGAACCCTCTACTGTGTCTAAGGTAGAGAGAAGCTGGTGTCTTTGATGATCTGATAACCAGTCTGCCTAATATCATTGCTCACCTCTGCTTATCTCTAGAGCCTGAATACCTCCAAAGGCATCTAATCTTCTTCAAGGGGAAGTCTGAAGAGCTTTCTTAAACAAGGGACACACGCTGTCCTGGATCACGTATGAAACGTGTTAAAACAGAAAAAAATGTTTCCCAATTTCAGCTTTATTTTAAAATCAAATCGCAGAAACAAGATGGTGCAAGAGCTCACTAAACAAATCACTAGAAATCACAGGGTCAGCTCCTTTCCCTCCCTGACCTATCTCCCCAAGGAATACTTTATTCCTTAGGAAATTTAATATAATCTGTTGGGCAGAGTTGGTAACTGCTTTACTATTCTTTATCATGGGTATGCAGAGAGAAGATCAAGAGAGAGAAAGAACTTGGGTGCAGTAGGAAGAAAACAAAAATCAGAGAATTACAAATTTGTGACAGCTGGCTGTATTTTCAAATCTTAATTTAATTGAGAAAGCTTAACACTGTGCATCAAGTACTCCCTTAAAAAATATTCAGAGGTCAGAACCTATACCTATGCAGAACTTCCATGATATCCAAGCTTTTCAGTTATTCCAAACATCTCAAAAACTAGGCTTTTGAATGCTGCTGCAGGACTGTGCTAGGGTGTGATATTTGCTATTTTGGGGGTTGTGTTTTCCTCTAGATGGGTCAATATGATAAACAATGAAGTTCCCCAGCATGATGTTCTTTAATCTTTTATTTGGAGTTTAAACTCATTAACTCTCGAACGGATCTGCCAAAATTTAATTTTTCCTTACAATGTAGCATTCAATTTGACTGTGTCATGATCAAACCCCAGCCAGCAACTAAACCCCACCCAGCCACTCAGTGACTCCCTCAGGTGCGATGGCAGAGAGAATCAGAAGGGTAAATGTGAGAAAACTTGTGGATTGAGATAAAGGCAGTTTAATAGGCAAAGCAAAAGTTGAACACATAAGAAAAGCAAAACAAGGAATTCATTCGCCACTTCCCATCAGCAGGTGGATGTTCAGCCATCTCCAGGAAAGCAGGGCTCCATCATGTGTAACAAGTACACCATCACTCAGGACATCCACCCCCTCTTCCTTCTTCTTAATCCAGCTTTATATGCTGACCATTATGTCATATGGTATGGAATATCTCTTTGGTCAGTTGGAGTCAGCTGTTGCATGTAAGTATATGCAGGAATAGATGCAGTCTACTTTAAAAAAACATGTAGACAGATCAAGAGAGAAAAGACATAGAACTCTGTTTGGCTCTAAAACAGCAATCGTGCCAAAATCACAGGTAATAGACCGTTAGTTCTCTGTTCCACATCCTGTGTTTGAAGAGTCTTACCTTACAAAGATGTCAGGATTAAGGCCATTATAAGGAATTTCCTCCGAGGAACACATCCTTTTGTGGAGAAATGTGAATTTTATCCATGGTAACTGATATGTTTAGCCTGCTATTTATGAATAATTATAAATAATACTCTGTGCTGATGTGGCTTTTTCTGGTGTTATCTTTCAGATGGGAGTTGCTGTGGTGGATTCATCTGTTGCAGGACTGGGTGGTTGTCCCTATGCAAAAGGTGCTACTGGAAACGTAGCTACAGAGGATGTGATATACATGCTTAATGGTCTGGGGATCAATACAGTAAGATATATTTACTTTCTAATTAAGGCATCTAGGAAAACAAAAATATTTTTTCTAGAAAACAAGATACGTACCTGACAATTACTTGTGCAGCACAATAAAATATTGAGAGCATATAGTAGTTTTTGCAAAATTAGTGCTTTAACATGCTTGACATATAAATTATGTTGACTTCACTAGCAATTTAGAGTAGAACTGGTTTGTGTATTTTACAGGAATTTGAATAACTGCCTTCTACCTTCCTGGAACTATGAGAAGCTCAATAGCAACTGCTTTGAGTCACTGCTCTGCCTCAGTAACCACAAGTAAAGCACTACTGTAGATATTGCTCCAGAAGGCTAATCAGCTCTTCACTGTAAAGACTGAGCAGACATCAGCTTTTTTCACAGAGCTTCAGAGTTGGTACATAGTGCTTATTAATTAATTTCTTGACAATTTTTCTAACATAAAAGTAGAAAAAAATGTGGTGCTTGGATCACAAGCACAGGACATTACCATTTGCCAGCTATCCACTTAATATATTTTAAAATTTTTGAAAATCTGCAACTCACTAGCAGGCTTCACAGTCAAGTCTTGGTTCCAGCCCTGTTCTCAGAGGAGAAGTCCAAGCAGCTTACCTGCACTGAGCTGCACTTTAATGAAGCGCACATCCACACTTCAAGAGCACACATTTAGTATTCCTGGCTTGGTTGGCATGATAATTACTCTGTATTCCAAGTAATGCTGACTTCCCCAAAGAATGTGCTCTTTGATCTTCCCATTGGCCATCGTTCTTCTGGAAATGTGACACTATGAGTTGGCACTAACTCAAGCAATTCAGTGATATTACCTTTAACTTAGACACAGTCTTTGAGAGTTAAGTTCAATGGAGAACATATAAAAAAGCCTGATGTCTGAAATACAAAGATCTGAGTTACTGAGGAGCTTATCACTTCTTCGTAGGTTGCAGTTCAGTATGTCATACATGTCGACAGATTTCCTTGACATAAAAAGATCATGGAACTTGTTTCTGAATTGTACATCCCCTGAGCAGCGTTAAAGCATATTCAGTACCTTACAGAGTTCCCTGCAGTGTTTATGTGCTTTCGTGTTCTTCTTAGGGAGTTCTAGGTAGATTTCAAATACCGGTTTTGAACAGGTTTAATTACAAGTGTCCATTGTACGAGTGGACTCTGTTTTGAACTGGGGCATAGCGTTTTTGATGAAGAAGGTGTTTTCTCTTTTGAAACAACTCAAGTTCTTTGGAATAAGGAGAAATCATGCATTTTGTTTTACATTGCTGTGCTCCTTAGGCTTAGGCTTTCAGTATAGTCTTCTCTTTGACTTTTCCAACTGAGTTGTAGGAAAGGGAATCAATTAAATATAAATAGCTTGATTAAATGAGCAGGGTTCTTGATAGGATTTATGATCTGTTAATGATCTGGTGTCCAAGCAGGAATCTGGCTGGTCCTAAAGGTTGATACCAAATCCCATGGAGATAAGAATCTCACTATCAAGCATTTAGATCTCATGTATTAAGAAAAATCTAGATTACGCAATAGCTTTGCTCCTTGACCTTTTTCTGGCCCATTAAGAAGAGAATGATTTACTGGATGAGAAACACGGAGCCTCAAAATTATCACCTTAATACATGAGCTTTGGTCTTTACAGTGCTGTTTGGCTTTGGTACCATGGCCAATTCTGTAAAATAATTATCACAAAAATCTATTAATACGTGTCTTTTTGTGTAGTGGCACAAAATGAAATTATAATTACTAAGCTGTCCATTCACAAGGAGTGCTTTCTCATGTTCCTCTCAGCGATGCACTAAAGCTTTCATTTTGTTGACTGAAGTCACTTAAAGCGTCAACCAAAGGATGGACAGTATTTAAGCGTACATTATTGAGTTCAGATTGACTAGATACATTAAAATAATAATTGATGCTCCTTCTGTACTGTTCTTCACAACACATAACCAAGAAGTGACATGGAAAATGAATCTCTAACAGGCTAAATGTGAAATAATTTTCTAGCAGAGCCCATCTACAGAGAGATTTATTTGTTGTACCATGGTAATGGATAGATAATTATGTCATAGTTCATTAATGCTTAGGAAACTGTGTAGGGAGACATGTACTTTCTATAAAAACAGTTTCTATATGGTTCCTCTGTAATTACAGTAGTAGTACTTGTGCTTATGATGCCTTCAAAGTGCTTGGCAGACAAAAAGCCTTTCTGAGAAGCAACCGAGTACTGTTAGCCTCACATTACTGACACCAAAACCAAAGTTCAGAGAGATAGTAGACTTGGTATTTATGAATACTGAATGAGAACTGATTAATTGAAGTTAATGGAAGTTAAAGGACTTTGCCTTGTGGCAGAAGCTTTTCTGACTTAAGGCACTTATCCAAGTTCATAGTTACTATTGGAGATACTTGTCTTTGTGTTTCATGGTTTCAGTCCTTGGTGGCAAGGAATAATTCTGGCTATATGCAGTGATTACCAAGTACACTTAAGTACATTTCTGAATATATATGTGAAGACATATTATTTTGATTCAACCTGGCAAACACCTGTCACTGCTCTTTTTCCAATCCCTATTTGAGAGTCACAATTGTGACTGCTGTTGTACCCTCAAGGTAATCCTCTTCAGGGATAATCCTCTTCTTTCTACATAAGAAAGACAATGTAAAAGGCAGAGATGCTCTTACTCCATTTAATGAATGTGAACTGTAAACATATGTTTCTTATCAACACATATCATATTATGCAGTGCTACAGTGCTGAAAATGTTAATTTTGTATAGTCTAGGGTTTTTATTTTGCCATCTTTTGTAATCTAACTACCAAGTATGTCTATGGTGGTATGTTTCTCATTTCTTCCTAGTAAAGAAGCACAGATGCTCTTAAGAATATTTTTATTACATTATGTGCAAGAGCACTCTACAAACTAAACCTAAGTAATGACCAATAAAGGATAAACAGAATAAGATGAAATCACCCTTGTTATAATTGTATTAAAATGAGACAGTTATAAAAGCATGTCTTTGAATGGTATGTTTTAGATGGTGCTAAAAACTAGAGCTGATTGGAAACTTGGAAGCATTTTTTTTTCAAATTAAAAATGTTTTTGATTACATTTCCGTGAAGTAATTTCTTCTCTCATTAAAATTCTCAACCAATTCCAAGAATGAAAAAGGCAAAGTTTACCGTAAAACATGAAAATAAATGCTAGATCCAGTTAAAGGATTAAGCATCAAAATCAAGTCTTGGTCTGAACTTCAGTGTATAGATCTGTGTTATAAAAGTGTATGTCTGGTGCAATACATCTTGTACTCTTTAATGCCAAGTGACACACTTCTCACAGTTTTATGTGACTGCTAGGTGTATTTGTTAGTCAAAGTCCCCTTTTGCACCCCTTCTACAGGAACTTTACTGGCTTCTAAATTCCAATCTTTGAAGCAAATACTTACATCACTTATACGACCTAACTGTAAAACTTTACATATATGTGAGTAACCCAGGAGACTAATAATGAAGTATTTTTTTCCTCTTTAATCAGGGATCTGATTGCATTTTAGCAATCAAGCAGTACTGATATGTATCTTATGTTAGTTAAAAAACAGTTGCTCAAGGAACATTTTTTAACCTGGGCAGATCAAGCAGCTGCTATTTTTTTCTCACTTGTGCTAGCAATGTAAATTGTAATTTGCACCAAAAGGAACTTCTTCAAGGAGATTATATTTATTCAAGAGAATGCAGGATCCTGTTTCTCACTGAACTCAGTTGCCAATAAAAGTGTGTTTCCTCCATTTTCCTGAGCTGCAAATGACATACTTATAAGCATTAAGTTTCCTGGCATTGCATGATAAATAAGTACAGCACATATGTAGACGCTGTATTTTTCTTCCAACTTCTTCTGTTATTCCAGTTCTTTATTGCAGACTCTTTTGAGTTTGAAGGATATTACTTGAGTATTAGGTCTGCTGCTACTGGGATAAGAAATTACTCTCAAAGTGGTAGAATCTTCCAAACAACTGGAAGCTGTGACTGTTGTGTAAGTCACTGTAACTACCAATCTCCATTACCGACCTATGACGTGAATCAGGCCCTTTGTTTGCAAAAAATAAACCCTGGAGCAAAAAACCTTGGAGTTTAAGCATTTTCAGCATGTGCATTTGTTATTGTTAACATTTTTCACCTCTTTTTTAGGGAGTGAATCTTTATAGAGTGATGGAAGCTGGAAACTTCATCTGTACAGCTTTGAACAAGAAAACAAACTCAAAAGTTGCACAAGCTTCCTTCAATACTGGAACTACCAATTAAATGGATTTTTTTTTTTTTAGCTTAATTATATTTGTCAGTTACCTAGACCAAGGACATTTATATCAAAAAAACAAATACAAGAAAACCATTTCATCAAAGAACCAAAATAGAACACATATATTACTTTATATAATGGGACGATTTGTTGTACTGTGGTCTCGTCAAGAATCGTCTGATTCGTAAGTAAGAAATAAATTACTGTAGTGCTTGGTACACTCTGTGCTTGGTACATCTGCAGATGAGAAAAAAGTGTAAACCAGGACATTTTACTATGTTTTAAATTGAATTTTATGTTTTTTCGGGAAAACTGGATAGAAGCAGCAAATACATAGTTATTTTTTAATCAAGATTACTTTTAGAAGAATACAAATATTTGCAGTAGTTTATGAGATCCCACACTGTATGTCATCATTCTATTATGTGTTTTATTTATCTGAATATTAACTTTTCTTTTGTCAAGTCATTTGTGTTATGAACATGGAGCCAAATCTGAATTCACCATAAGAATTTTTCGACAATACCACTTTATAATTTTTGTTTTGTTTAACATCTGTTAAGTTAAGGATGACTTTATCTTGTTCCAAGACTTTGTGGTAAATGGCAGCCTGCCAGATCCTTGAAATCTAATGCAAATTTCCTTATTTGTTACATATGTTAAATTTGGTGTAGTTGCTTTTCTTTGTCAACTATATTAAAACCTAATTATATGAAGCAATTAAAATTTGGCACGGTTTTTTCAACCATCATTCAGGACAGTGCTAGTGTAGAACGGGCTAAATTTTTGTCCAAGATGTCACCGAACAACTTGATATTTTTTATTCTATAGTCTATGAATTGACATTCTCACTTACAAGTCAGAGCTTTTGACGATAATAATATTATGCTGGACTAGCTTACACACAATTTTTCTCTCTGCTCTATTGATAGTGATGCTGTTCTTTTAAACATCTTAGTTCATCAAGATGTCAGTGAACTGCATTGTCATTTTTAGATCAGTGGGGGTCAAATTCAAAGAGCCTTATCCTATCTGTCAACCATTCAAATGTTCCATGAATATATTGTAATTTTTTTCAGTCTGAAACATCAATACTGTAATTGGTTCGTTGAGTAGGATCCTTCTGTAATTCTCTGTATGCTTAACCTTGACCTATGTTTTTTCCGACCATAGCATGTTAACATGAAAATCTAAAACCCTAGACTATGATCTTTTTTCCACATTCTTAATTTTCCTCCAAAATATGAAAGGTTGGGAAAAGGTAAGATGAAAGGAAATGAAAGTTAACATGTAA
Source organism: Buceros rhinoceros silvestris (assembly GCF_000710305.1). Taxonomy (NCBI): domain Eukaryota; kingdom Metazoa; phylum Chordata; class Aves; order Bucerotiformes; family Bucerotidae; genus Buceros; species Buceros rhinoceros. The sequence goes on along the minus strand of NW_010393739.1, from coordinate 34,310 downwards.
AGAAGGAAAAGGCTAAATAATTTTTGTCCGGAACTCAACTCTGCCAAGTTACAGCTGAGTCTCAGTCTGCCTTTGAAATTCCAAAGTGAACTTTTTTTGAGATCTTTTAGCCAGTATTGTAGCTTAGAATTGGCACAGCTTAAGAAATTCAAACTTTGCATGCCAGGTGAATCAAAGCTATAAATTGGACATAAAGACCTCCATCCTGTTTATGCCATAATGATAGTTAAAACTAATATAAACTATGTTGTTTCACTCTTCTTATGGTAAAAGTCAAGGAATAAAGCAAAGTATGTGTTCAGGTGAGGCAAGAAATACCTTGTCTATCAGTCCAAAATATTAAATTGCACCCCTTCCTAAGTCTTCTTAAGAAGACTTTCAAATACTCTTAAAGATGTGAACGCCCTGATTTGCTTGACCTGCTCTGGTCTGTCGCGACACGAAACGGCAGCCTCTGGACTGAAGTGGGACGAATCGCTCATACGCCAATGTGGTGTGTAGCGAGACCCGTTTATTGTTTACATTACATCCCAATTTATAGACTCTTGTCCACTCGACTAACTACATGGTGATTGGATAGTGACTCTGTTACACAGACAGCACACATCTCTTAAAGCACTATGATTGGATAAAAGGGGTTAGATCCCACGTGGTAGTATTTTGGTTAGAGCTAACAAAACAAGGCCAGTAGAGATAGTATTTCCCACATGATAACACTGCAGCTGGGTTCCGGTTGCTAAGTTTCCCAGAGAGAGTAGCATATTTTCGTAGTTCCAATTTCTGCTAGAAAAATACACCAACATGGTCAAGTTGGATCACCATAGTAGATGCTCTGACCTCATTTTCCCGACTTTCAGACGGAGTTTTATTATATAGCAGCCACTGTGGCTCATATATCAAAACATGAACTTTAATAAAACCGGATCTTGAACCATTCACGATTTAAAAATTCCCTAATGGACTAGATCCACTAAAGGAGTGAGGAATCTGCAGTAGTACTTAGGCTGTACTTTGTCTAATAATTAGTAGTTAAGCCTAAATGAGGTGACAGAATTGACATCCTAAAGACTCCCTAATTCAAGTGCCATTTACCCCTGAAGGTGACTAACCACATTGTGATACTTTCCTGTTTAACAATAAAATTTCCTCTTTAGTAAGCTTCTGTGCAGGCACAGAATCAGCGCATTTTAAGCTGAAATACGCAATTGTCATGCAGGGCCTGATGAATTTTCTTCCAGCCGAGATCCTGTAAGTATGTTTTGCTGACAAGCTAGATTGAGCTTCTCAAAGAATGAAAGTGAAGTCACCCCTGGGAAAAAAAGTAGTTGTGATGCAAACCACATTTTAAATAGTCTGAATGTTGGACTATGCAATTGATCTGAGATTAGCTTGCTACTCAGCCTGGGGATATTCAAATACACATTATTTGACATCCTAATCAATAGCTCTAACCATGAAGTGATATACAGAACTGAAAAATAACACACTTTCTAGTAAATCTGGATGAAGTTCTGCCACTGGGTTAGATGGAATTAAAAATTCCTGAGACCTGAAAGGTCACAAGAAAAAAATGTCTCTGCAACAGATAAGAGGTTTTTTCCTTGAAGGTGATAGTGACAGCTTCAGCTGTTGGCCAAGTTAGGAACTGAACTCATGCTGTCCTTTTTTTTGGTAAGTATACTAACTACAACATCTTAAATAAAAGTGAGTGGATTCACTACAACCACAACTTTTGAGTTAAGTACAATACCTATGTAGAACACAGGCTGTCGAATAAAAGAGCTAGCTCTGCTTCGATCTTTGGGAGTTCTAGATGTCTATGTTTGTAACTACCATGAAGGATTGCTAACTTTGGCTCTGGGAGATCCTTACTCCCAGGAGGAGTTTTCAAATATGTCTCTGTGTATAGTGCATGCTAGGCTTCTGAGCACCTGGGCTGTCCAGTTTGCAACTCTAAGGCTCTTAACTCTGCCTGTGCTCCAAAATGGTACCTATTCAATCACAGAGATGAACAACCTGAACTGCCTCAGTTCTTTATTGAGTCTGTTTTAGAAACTACTTGGGAGCTTGTGGAGAGCCTTAAATGCAGGTCTGTTATTCTGTAATGATGTGAGCATTGGAAAAGATGAGCAGTCACGTCTGGAGCCTGTTCTTTACCCTCATGTTCAGCTTCAACCACACAGTTAGTTATAGTAATCCAGGGTGGAGGTTGCAGACAAATAGATTGTTTGTCAGGATCATCATGAGGGCGGGAGAGACACAAGGCTGGATTCAAAAATCCCCAACATTTATGTGCCGAAAGTGCCACCTAGGGTGAATTTAGGTCCAGGTAAGCAATCTCCACAAAATCCTTCTTTACTTGTAGTGTAACTGAGAATCCCTAGACATACCATGTTCTTGCTCCTTAAATTTGTTAGACACATAAAATGCTGCTGGTCTGCTTTCCTGGGCTGGCATTGTTTTGACTGTGCAGAACATTTTAACACCTAATCTTTGGCTTCATATAATAGGCATATATTACGTAAAAGATCAAAGGCTAATCCAGTAGCTATGCTATGAGCATGCATCACTCACATAGACAGCATTGAATCCAGCACATTATAGACCAGATAAGACTGCATCCCTTCATAAACATGGCAAGTGAAGAGATGGCGCTACTGCTCTGCAGTGCTTCTAACTTTCTACATCTTTTTTGCTTATATTGAGAATGTCCCACTGGTAATGATCCCTGCTTTTGAGTCCCAATCAGTGTCCCTCACTGAGTACGTTGCTGTCTCTACATCCTGAAGTAACCGTCTAGCTGCAGTATGCTGTTTGGCTTCGATGAACAGGTGTTGTTATTACTATGCCATTATAAAAATCACATATATATATATGTATATATATTTGTTGAAATGTGTCCACTGGCTTCTTTGGGCGGCCAAGATATGCTCAAAAGGCATGGCTGGTGTGCTTTTTTTGGAGAAGGAGTTGATCAGTTCCATTAATAATGGGCATAATTGTTCTTCAGTGCCTTTCACAAGACATCAATGACATTGATTCCATACATGGATAGTGCTAATGCCTTCCAGCAACAACTTTCTAGTTTAAAGTTTTGTGTATTAAGACAACCTGGCTCTGGACCAGCACTTTGATGTTGCATTTTCATGTATAATCACAATCAGAGAATCATCTGGTTGGAAGAGACCTTTAAGATCATCAACCATACACCCTGCACTCCCAGGGCCCATAGAACGTGTCCCTCAGTGCCACATCTACACATCTCGTAAACACTTTCAGGGATGGGGACTCCACCACTCCCTGGGCAGCCTGTTCCAGTGCTTTACAACCCTTTCGGTGAGGAACCCTTTCCTACTATCCAACCTAAACCTGCCCTGATGCAACTTGAGGCCATTTCCTCTAGTCCTGTCACTTGTCACATGGGAGAGGAGTCCAATCCCCACCTTGCTACAACGTCCTTTCAGGTAGTTGTAGAGAGCAATAATGTCTCCCCTGAGCCTGTTCTTCTCCAGGCTAAACAACCCTAGTTCCCTCAGCCTCTCCTCATAAGACTTATTCTCTAGACTCTTCACCAGCTTCATTGCCCTTCTCTGGACATGCTCCAGCACCTCAATGTTCTTCTTGAAGTGAGGGGCCCAAAACTGGACACAGTATTCAAGGTGTGGCTTTACCAGTGCCCAGTACAGGGGGACAATCACTTCCCTGCTCCTGCTAGTCACGCTATTTCTCATACAAGCCAGGATACTGTTGGTCTTCTTGGCCACCTGGGCACACTGCTGGCTCCTATTCAGTTGGCTGTTGACCAGCACCCCCAGGTCCTTTTCTGCTGTGCAGCTTTTCCAGCCATTCTTCCCCAAGCCTGTAGCGTTGCAGGGGGTTGTTGTGACCCACGTGTAGGACCCAGCACTTGGCCTTCTTGAACTTCATACTGTTGGCCTCAGCCCATCAATCCAGCCTGTTAACCAGAGTTTATGGAAATAAGAAGTGAATATTCAGGTCTTGTGAATAAGTCCGGAGAGGCTTTGGCTAATTTTCCTTTCTTCATAGTGTCATTTGCGTTCATAAAACTTTTATTATTGTAATAAGGAGTCACAAAATGAAGACTGCAAATCTGTGAGGTAAAATTCCTGTGTTTGGGAGCAGTGTTGTTGAAATGAAATGTAATACTCGTCCAGAGAGTTATTCTGAATGTATAAGATCTGCCTATTTTTTCATGGAGTTATTTCTAAGGGGTAGAAATATTGCTGAGAATGAGTATTCTCTGCCACTGAATCTTTCTGTGATTTCTTGGACTGCCTTAAGTTCTCTGTATTGATTACGAAATACCTACAGATCTGACTAAACAGAAGAACTGGTCTGGAGAAGTGATTGAAAGACACTTGCTTTCCAGCTCTTGACCCATTGATCAATGCTTTTTCTTTTATTTTTGAAGTTTATTTTTCTCTAATGCAGTGTTGATCTTCACTGCTGCAGTAACACAGCAGGCAGAAGGACTACAGCCAAAGTCAACTTAGTTCTTTGAAACTGATATCAAGGAGGTTATATGTTTGTTAAGGAATTGTCATGTACCCTCTTGGTTAAATGCATTTGTGATTTTGCAATATGTGGTGTTAAAGCTGAAATAAAATCTATCTTAGTGTTTGTTGAAACTGATATGCTCATGTATTATGCCAGATTCAGCAGCTCTGACAAGCCAGCTCACACATAGGGCATTAGCAAATATCAGCTGTCACTCTGACATGTTCACCAATGTTGACTTTGTTACCTCGTAATCCATTTGGAGTGCATTTTCTTAGGATTACCTTTTTATCAGTTGTTCCTGTGTGCTTTTATAGCTGACAAATCTCTTCTAAATTACTAGGGAAACATTTCTTCCCTCCATTAACTAAACATTAAAAGCTACAGCCAGGAACGGACGTAGGAGTCAAAAAATTCAATGAGGCATTATCTAACTTCAGATGTTCCACTGCACAGTAGAAATCTGTGCCCTCTAAGTGATGCCTAAAACCCCCCTACACAATGAATGACTTCATGTGTTCTGAAACATCAGTGTGTTGATCAGAGAACTTTCTTGGAAAAGTCAACAGTAAAATTCCCTACCTCATGCTACAGAGGAAGTGCCTCAACATGAGGTGCAGTCAGTTATCTTCACCAGCTACGTCACGGCTACTGGTGGAAAAAAACCCGCAGTAATTTTTTTTAAGAACTGAATGGTGTTCACTCTTTTAAGGCACCATCTTAGGGATGGTGTTGGTGCTGCTTCCATCTATATCCTGTGTTACTAGCTTGGTCTAACATCTAGTTCGGAGGACTAGGATGTGCTTCCCACAACAGCCTGAAAAGGCTGAGTCCATGCCTGTCTCTCCAAGCAGCACATTCTCTCACCTCAGAAACATGTGAGATGGCTGCAGAAAATCTTCCTTTTGCAGAATTCAAGATTCACTGTGGAAAGACAGAAGTGAAGACTTGGACTTTACAGCCTTGTAGCTTTAATACTGCATAAGGAAAAGATAGTTCTGCGTACTTTTCTCAAAAGTTCATTTCACATTTAATGTGAAACAATCTTTACAAAATCTGCATAAGCAATCTTGACAGAAAAAAATGGAACCCAGTATTCCACCTCTCAAATGAGAGTGCTGTAAGGCTAAAATTGATGCTTTCTCCCTCTAACCCAATCAGTCTTCACTTCTTCACTTTGCCATGTCCTAGCTCCAGTGGAAGGGGAATGAATGCCACATCCTTACCCAAAATTACCTTCTCCCTGGGAATCCCAAGTCATCAATGAGCCTTAATTTTCCTCAGCTGGGAATTAGTTGCAGATGTCTCACCTCAGGGGAAAAGTTTTAATGATGAAACTCTTACAAATATGCTACTTCTTCTTCCATCAAGAAACTGTTCATGAAGCAGTTAGAGTCTAATCATGATCACTTAAACACAGAACGTCCCAGCAGAAATTCCTTTATTTAATAATTAACACCTAGATATAATTGTCAGAATACAATGTCACTAGAAAATATAAATCAAAAGAATACATTTTACATGTACAATGGATGAAATGTACTTTTCCATTAAGCATTAAAGTCAGCTTTAATGAAGAGTGCCTGTAAAATTACAGAAGCAACACAATAGTCACTAAGCATTTTGCTGTCTTTCAGAGTAACTTACTTAACTCAGTCTCAAATCCATTTTACATTGGGAGAAGGGGTGTTTAAGCACATATATGAGTAGAGTTCCTAGTATCTAAGAAAATAAGAAAACAAAAAGTTTATAAGACAGGAAGTTACAAGAGGTGGTTTTATGGCTGATGTTTAGTTAATAAAAAAGAATCTCTTCAAATTTTGTGACACAGAGGGTTCAGCATTGCATCATTGTTTTTTGAAGTCAGACTGAAATCCAACACAGGGTTCACTTCATACGTATATTTTTTATATAAAGAAATGTTTTTATCCAACATTGATGAGGACGTATTTTCAACAGTGTTTTCAGTTTGAACTTTTTCCTCTTCACAGTTTTAAGATAAAGAATATGAACATACCACCTTCAAAATACCTACATGGTGGGAAGTAAAATAAATGCTGCAAATTGCTGGAATGATAAATGAGATTGTTTTGATTAACAAACTAACCAAGTTTGTGCTTTTCTGTTGTATTTTTGTCCAAAGGCTGATTTAGTAATGAGATAGAGTTTGACTGCAAACCAAGAAGGGATTTTTGGGTTTATGCAGATCCAAAAGAGAAAATGCACGTTGTAATAATTGTTAAAATTTTCTAAAATTCTCCCCAATAGAATTGCATACCTAACATTTTGCTTTCACACTAAATAATTTCCAGGCTACCACAGCAGAAGCAGAAGTCACATTGAAGAGTAGAGATTTCTGCTCTCCTGATCACATCATGAATTTCTGGCCCTAGATCTGAATCAGTCATGATCAAAACAGAAGCTGAATTCAGTGGAAGCAGTATGTCATTCCTGATGCTGTTTGTTGTGGGAGTTATGTTTAATTGGAATTCAGATAAAACTCGAATTAATAAAATTGAAAATAGAATTAATTCATCAGATGTTTTCATAACAAGACAATACATACGCTGCTGATGGTAACAGTTGCATAAGAAACATCAGTCCATTATGCTGTGCTGACCAGAACCAGTTTGTTACAAAGATATAACAAAGACAACCGATTGCTAGTAAAATCTAACAAAAATCTAACAAAACAACTCAGCTATGGGGAGAAGTCCAGAACTCATAGCCAGAAAGTGGAATCCAGAAAGGTGTGTTAGGGACCATGACTCCCAGTACAGTGCACGGGGAGAATTAGGCACTTCGGGTATTGCCTAGAGACAATGAATAGGAAACACAGATGATGAGACAGATTGCAAATTCTTTCTTGAGAAACAGACACTTCACTTCAGCCCCAAGCAAGTGGGTGTCTCCACTGGACTTTCAGACCACAAAATGCTTTCAAAAATTACTGTATTCAAATTGGCAAGGCTCACTCGTTTCTTTTTGAAACATATTGGAGGAGAAAGAAAAATGAGTTTCAGCAACAACATACTGGGGTCAAAAAATTAGCCCAGATGGTTAGAGTTTAATTCCTCTTTGTACTGAAAGGGGTTGTAATCCTGATCTCCCCCTGCCCCACAAGTGCTCCTCCAACAAACTACAAGTGGCCAACCTGTGACTGCTGCCTTACAAACAGTGCATCAGGTACTTGGTATCTGGGAACCTAGTGTACAAAACTACCATATATGTACTTCTTAACAGCTCTCCAAAAGGTTTCTTTCATTTTCATTTTTTCTTTTTTTTTTCTTTTTTTTCATGTTTATTTCATTTTCATGGGTTTTTTTCCTTTGCGCCAGATGAGTTCAGATCAGAAGGGGGAGTTTCAAAGACTGTCACTGTTAGGCAGACTCATGCTGATACAGCATTTATACCACTGTCATGTGCAAGAGAAAATGTAGGAAATGTGCAGCTCAGGATAGATCTGTGAATCTACAGAAATGAGGGAGAGTACAGTTCTATTTTTTTTAGCTTGTGAAAGGTTTAATATATGTTAATAAATATAAAAATCTTTTGTATGCTCAACTACAAAATTCCATAATTTATAGTAGGTTTTCTAATATATATTTTATTAAGGCATATGTACAACAGGCTGACTTTCAAGAATAGCCTTAAAAAGCATAAACAACAGAGTAGTTCATCTGTGACTTTTATAATGGACCGTAAATGTTTCAGAAGAATGGTCTGGCGAGGGACTTCTTGACTCATGTTTTGTTCTGCAGGCTCTGAAAACAAAGAATGTGCATGTATTTAACAATAAACTATACTGCTTTTGGTTTGAACTCTGGCTTAATTTAAATCAGTGGCAAAATATCCCTCTTTTTATGATGAAATTGTGGTATAAAATAATTCCCTTCAACCATTATTAATGTACTGTTCTTTCTTCCATCCCCTGTATTCTTTGAATCTGTGTTTTATTTATATGCTGATATTCCTGTAACTGCAAACCTAAAGAGAAATCCTCTGTTCCCATATATCCTTGACTTGCCTTTTGCATTTTTCTTCATGATTTCTCTTTGATCTGCCTTTGAATGTAATAATGAAATTTGACTCAATATCCCTCCCACTGTATATAGCTCCTGCTACATCATGTTCTGTTACCTATCATCTGACAGTGTAGTTCTTGAAATCTCGCCATTTAATTTGGTCCAAGAAAATGTATAATTTTCATTTGACTAAGTGAATGCACATTTCTGTTTTCTTACCGAGCATTGGTGTATGGGCTGTTTCTCATACTCTATGTGTGGGAATGTTTACAGAATCCTACCAGCAAAAATGGTGTTTGGCAGGAATATTAACTACAATAGCAGCATTCACGGTTCTCTTTCTGAATATGTTATAATGCTGAATATTCTCATTTCCTTTCTGCATTACCTCTGCCTGCTACAGGGCTAGGAAGGTAGCCTCACAGAATTTTTGAATTCAGATTTCACCTTCCCCTGCCATGGGACAGGAAATGAAACCTCCTGAAGCCTGGGATCTCTGCATGAATGGAGGGCATTGTAGATACACATCGTATTTCACTCTTTCTTGCTGACACCCACAATGTCAGTTCTTTCCATCACTGGGGCATGCTGAACTGCTTTTAAAGACAATTGCACTGCCAACCTGTTAACTAAGTCAAAACGTTTTATTTTTTGCTTTTCCAATTTCCTGGAACCAATGATTAATAGCCCTATCGAATTACCTGATCTTTAGTAGAGTCAACAGGACTATTCCTAGGATGAGAACTATGCAGGAGGAATAGACTACAATGTAGACTGTTTCACCTATAAATAAAAAACAGAAAACAAACTTAAACCGGTCGCATCTTCAGTAAGAAGAATCAGATTTGAGTTCTAAATTGGAATGCATACTTATGCAAGCTAAATTAGCAAGCAATTCTGACATCAGTAATTAAAAGTAGGAAAAAGACCTAGATGGCATCCCAGTGGTAGGAGTAACCCTTCATCAGCTGGTGCAAAATCTTTTTCAGACTCCTTTTAGTAAATACCATCTCCATAGCACTGCATATGTGTCGCACTACCTTTTACACTATTCCACTCCAGGGGAACTGCAACAGCTTGTTACTCTGATTTGTGTTTTGGAGTATTTTCCCCATTGATTTTACGTGTTTATTTCATTCTCTGCATCAGAGGAGACCTGGCTCTTACTCACTAGACCTCTTTTCCATTTTCATATATTACCATATTCCATATTCATATATTATATGCAGTGTGCAGCAATACTTGACCTCGAATCAAATTAATGTAAAATGGGATCTAACACTGCTTCTGGGCCCCGTGCCCATGGAGTTTCCTCTTGCCCTTAGGCTTCTCCCCAAGAAGTCACAGAGGTGTCTGATGTGCTAAAAATTCCAACTCTTGAAAAATAGGGAGTTGTTTCAACTTTTGTTTTCCAAATGAAGAGAAACTTATTTTTTCTGGAGGAATGAATCCATCAGTTTTGGAATATTCAGAAGGAAAAGTTGCAGTTGAGAATGTAACATAAGCCCTGAACCTGGGATGATGAGGTTACACGACAAGAGGATCCAAATCCACAGCCACAAGCATAAAATATGAGACCTTCAGACAGAACTGAAATGCAGAGTGGCAAAATATGGCCTTAGCCTTTCCCTAGGTGCTCCACCTTATGAAGTCAGTGAAATACTCACTGAAGAGATGAGGCCCAGCCCCATCACCAGACCTTACCTGGGCTGTGAGAAGGCCAAATTCTTGTCTCCGAGTCAGTTATCAGTTACTATATATAGTGTGTGTTTGTGTATTTGTGCATATGGACACACAGACCCTAAATGAGACATTTCTGTATACAGTACATATAAGCAAAAAATGCAGTGTAAAGTGTAATACAAACACAGGCAGTATTGTTACCTGGAGCAGCTCCTGTAAGAGAGAGCAAGTATATATTCTGCAACAAGGCAAGTAGTGGGCAGGCTGTTGGACCTGCCTGGTTTTTAGTATTGTCACTTTTTCTCAAAAAGCTATCCAAAAGCAAAGTTTTCCAATTAAGGAAAAATGAAAGCAACGATTGAACCATCACAAGTCACGCAGAGTGAACATTCCAGTTAATGCAGCAAGATACTGAAAAATATTTAATGATGTGGTGAATTTCTGAAGGAAGAGAGGTGAGGTCTATCTTAGTCTCAGTGCATGATGCTAATACCATATATTAAAAAACAGATCAGCAGCTGGCCTTCCTCTCAAGTTACAACATTTCTTTAAGATGATGAGCTTTAGGAAAATAAATTTTAGGCTTTTTTTTTTTTTTGCAGTTACTGAATCTTAATTGTACACTCAGTCATTTTTTAAAACTTTCTTTAAAACTTTTAAAAATATTTTTTACAAAAGTTTCCTAGTTTTTTGAAGTGGAAAGTGAGCTTCACACATATTTAAGGCAAATGGATGTTTTTTTAAGTATATCACTCCCCACAAGACTAGGAAAATTATTACAAGCAACGGTCATGATGGTTAAGTCCAGGCTAATATAATTTCACCAAAGTATTGTAATAATTTTCTTTCAACAAAATTGGGAAAATGTATAATTTTGATAAAACAGCCTGAAATTATTAAATTATATTAAAATGTTCTAATTTTTGTCAAAATCTTTTAAAATGCTATGGTTTTAGTGAAGTAATTGCTGGTAAAAGAGATGTTGATTCTAACGCTTTCAGTTCTATGAGGAACGCAAGAAAGATGTTAATGCTAGAAGCCGTATATTTTCTCCTGTCTCCTGAGAAGTAAGGGAATTTGTAAGGCTAGGAAAGGGCACAGTGTTGTGGCTGAAGAGCTAATTCTTCATTTTAGATATTCTTTCTGGTTTAACCACTTGCATGTCCTTATTCATCTTCCCTTAAATATGTTGTTGAGGTGTGGTCTTCTTGGTAGGCACATGTCTTGCCCTTCCTAGGACTGCAGATCTCAGGGACACAGTGACCGGGGCTGCAAGTACCTCTGAAGCACTAGCTGGAGCTGTCTGTATAGACACATTTCCAGTGACGAAGTTCGGTAGAGGGTAGCTGTGGGCTCAGCAGCTGCAACAATTAGGGGGATTATGCTCTTGTGTAAGTCTACCTGCTTATATACACCTACTGAAATGGCTGTTAATATTCATCAGACGCATAAATTCTGGTTGGTGGTCAGAAGTTTCTTGGCTACCCACAACTTGTCACAGGCTTTTTTTCTACATTTCGAAAACAATCGGACCAACAATGTTTCATACCTTACATATTAAAGTTGCTGGAGCTGAACTAATCTTAGTTCCCACAGCAGCTGGTATATTTATAGGTAAACCTTGCCAATTACTTGTTTATCTAGATTCTCCGCACAGCAAAACTCCTCAGTAGGAAATATATGAAAACTCTACAATTTAAGACAAAATGAGATTAATTTCAACAGTTTTGGGTCAAGCCCAATTTTATTGTATCTCACAAGAACAGAATAAGCGTTCTGTATTTCTAGCTTTCTCTTCCAGCCAAAAAGTACTTTAGTTCCAAACTTCTATGCTGATGAAAGTAAATGTTTATTTTCATACATGAATAATTTTTCAAATTAAAGTGTGGGAAGCAATCTTTTAAATTTTGTGGATCTGTAAAATCATGGAGATAATTTGCATAAGAAAGTCAAAACCAGGCTGAAAGTGCTTAAATAGGTAGGCAATAACAACATTTTTGAACTTCAGAGAATTTTTGTTTATAGCTTTTGGATGTAGTTTTCAAACTGACATAAAACTGTGGCCCTGTCTAAGCTTACAGCAAAAGCCTCATTAACTGCCTACATCACATCTTGTTAACAGGGTCGTATTAGCCCACAAACAACTGGGTTGGCCTGTACCCTTGGGGTATGTGAATGAGTGCAAATCCAATCAAGATTTCTAAACAATCCTGTTATCTCACCAAAAGCTGGAACAATATTCTTCCAACTGAGCAGGGTTATATTTATCTGCACACACACACACACATATATGTGTGTGTCTGTTTAGATTTATTTTTTTTGTCAAATACTTTTATTAAGACCAATCTTATCCAATGACATTATTTGCACTGCCAGTGAATAGAACAGAGAAATCTTACAGTTTTTTGAACAGTAAGTTGGGGTTTTCTTTTTAATTATAAAATTAAGAAACAGTTGAAGAAAGCATCTTCATCTATAGACAATCATTAGTTTGAATTGGTGAAAGACATCCTTGTATCTTTCAATGACAAGCTAAGTAAAGGGTTCTTCTGAGATTTTTATGTAAGATGACTATATTGGCAGTGTTTTTCCTGCTCTCCAAGAAGAAAATAGCCAAGAAGCAAACATCTTCAAAATCTTCACACACATAAAGGGCTGTATTTGACAACTTAACCATTTTGCCTCTGCACCCTGGAATTCCTCTTGGGATTTGATTTCAGTAGAGCATTTTGTAAAGAAGATAACTCCCTTTTGCAGCCTGAGTAATGCACATTTACTAGCATATGGATCTAGCACACTGGGTTAGATTTTTGGCAGTGGAACTTATGAAACAATTTGCAATATGGTTTTTATCATCAGGTTGATATTCTGAATGAGGTTCTTCTCCTCAACCTGGCTTCCTATGAGACATTTAGAGCTTAGAGAGTTCCCAGCTAGTGTACCTGACAACTGCAATAGAAGGCATATTTTATTGTATGGTTTAGGCAGCTCAGCATTCTTGTTATTTTTCTAAGGCTATCCAAAATTCTGTTAAGAATTCAAGGATAGGCGTTTGGAAAGTATTCAGACTTCAATGGGAACTGGGTGCAGGCTGCATTTTCCAAACATTTATCTGAATCTCTGAGGGAAAGGCTGCAGTTAGAACTAGCCACAGGGGTGAAATATCTCACATTTAACATTTCCTTACTTAGACCGGGATTTTTTGCATTATAACTTGCATTATTTAACCACTAAAGTCTTGTTCCAGATAGAGATTCAGGCTATCCCTGTAGTTGGCAAAGAGAAGCCAACACTTCCAGACACAGCAAAGACATTCTGAAAAGGTGGCATTAATCTTCCACTGAGGGTCCTCGACTTTATTCTCTGGTTACACAGAGAATTTAGATGACATGCATGATTCTTAGGTAAGTAATTTTAATGCTAAAATTACAGCTGAATGCTTGATTATTCACATAGAGGTCTCAGGAAGCCCATTCCCATAAACCTATTTTTGTACCTCAGGTTGCCCACTTCAGCAACAGTTGAAGGATGGAGATGATACAACCCCCTTGATTTTGTACTGCATGCAGAGCTTAAATTATTTTTTCACTGTTAAAGGTGTTTAGTATGAACAGTTCTGGGAACTAATTCATAGTAGTGTGTGGAGTATTGTAATCTGCCCATGCAACATAGAACAGATCATTCTCATTAGAGTCAATATTTGTGCATTAAGCTCTTGAGTGTTCTCACTCTGTAATTGGGTCCTTCTAAAGGAAATATAAAATTAATATTATTTCAAACATGAGAACATTCCACTTAATTGCCACTGTAAATATGTGGAAATAAAACCAGAAGCAGCATTTCAGCCCATGGAATATGCTCCACAATTTCATGCCCTTCTGTTGCCTAAGAAGGTAAAGTATGATGGAGTGTTACACAAGCCCCTTCTCAGACCACTTACTGTGGCTTCCTAATTCCACTGCTGTAACTACTATGGCACAAAAAGTCAAGGGAGATAGCAGAGAAGTAGGTGTAACATCAAAGCTAATAATTTCTATTACACATTATGAGTACTACTCTCTAATGACTATATGGAGAGTCAGGGCCTGGTGGGCTTAATAACTCAATTTTCCCCAATTATAATATAGTGATTGTGAGACATCTGTTTCAAAACTACTTATCAGAGAAATTGATTCAGTCTCATCATTATCTTTATTTTGTGGTTGTATAAGCTAAGGCAAACAGCTAGAGAGGTTTTTCCACATTATGTTGGATGGAGCAGCAGCAGGTGGAGCTCACTTGCCTGAACCCACCTACAAGAGCCAACCTTTAATCTTCTCTATTATACATGAATGAAACCTCAAGATTACTCTTATTAAAATTATAGAGCACTTTGCCCAAACTCACCATTAATTGAAGAAGAATGGAACTGTGCTCTGGAAAGCTTTTCTCTTGGTATTTCTGTATTTACCCAATGAAAACCTTTCTTCTTAATGGCAATTTGACCTGAATATTGAAAAAAAAATCTATTCAAAATACTACTTAAAAATAATAATTTAAATTAATATTATTACTGTTAGGTGTTTTGATAAGAGTCAGAGAATTTATAAAGACAGCTATTTACAGTTTACTGATATTCAGTGAACAAAGTGAATTAGAGCTCCTCCTTTGACATCTCAGTTATACCTCCCCTGTAGTTTGTCTTACGGAGGACAAATGTGATTTAAAAATTTTCTCTGCCTCAAAGCAGTTTGAATTTTCTTTTCACAGAAACAGTTTTAGAAATAGGCCCACCAAAAGAAGTGGACCCACCAAATCAATACAGAAGTGATGACAAACAGATAGTAGTTTGGAATAATTTCCAAAAGGCAAAGCTTACTCTCCAAATGAATTGCTAGACCCCAACTTTTTGACAAAGGCCTGTCCTCTTTATGGGCATAATCTAATTAATGTATCTAAAAATATGTATCTTTTGTTGAAATGATAAATAAGAGGTCTACAGGACAGTTTACAGAACAAGAGGCTAAACCATGTAAGAACATGCATGGTCACACACATGAATTGTAAGATGATAAATTTTTATTCCCTAGAGGAATGAAAACAATATGACAAAGACTCATGTTTGCAGCCTAGAATGTAATCTAAAAGCAACGGAGTAAATCTCCTTGTATTTTCATGAGATCCAAAATTCCAACTCAGAGCTAAAATATTGGGAAACTTAATTTTTTACTTTCTGCCACTGGCATATTTGCTTGTTCCTGTGGTGATACCGATCCTACACTGGCACTGACCCACGCTGTGCAGCAGCCAGTTACTCGCAGTTTTTGCCTTTTGCTGAGTCTGCAGCAAGCTTTAATCCTTAAGAGCAGCCCCAAGAGCAAACATTTGTAGCAAGGCAGTGCCATACAAGAGTAGGAAGGTGTGATGATGTAGGCACCATTTGCAGGTCTGTTCACAGCAGTTTTAGAGGCAAACAGATCTTTTGAAAGTTCTTGGTTTCTATTCAGAAAGACTTCAGTCACCACCACTATAAGAGTGAAAGTTATCTGAAGTTCACACCCAGGCCAAATGAGTGACTTTGCAGGAGAACTCACTCCACATCTCTGAGCTGCCATGCAGATAATGGCACTTAGTACAGCTCCTTACAATCAAACATATAATCATCTCTCTCTTCTGTTTAGCTGCATTACAACTAGACAGAAAAAACAAAAGCAAGATTCACAAGGCTCTGCAAATGTTCTGTAGAGTTCTGCCAATGCTTCACTCAGCTGAAGGCTCTGGATCCTCAAACTGTTCTTGTTGAACTAGCAGGAATTCATTTCACCACAGGAGCAAGCAAGTTTCTATTCTTCAATCCCAATTAGGTTAGGGAAGTTTCTATCATAAAAAAATCGTTTTATCCCAAGACTGCTTCAGGGAATGGCAAAAGCTGATGAGCAATTATGTGATTATTATGACATAAGCATCATCTTTTTGCTTTATAAGTAAAGAAAAAGTAACACAGTGATCTGATCACTCATTTGGGCCATTAGATGCAGCCATAAAGCAAACAAACAAATAATGTTCATCAGCAAACCACCACCAGTACAGTCTCAAATCTAACAGTGTTATGGTATCATTTTCCAGGGGAGTTGGCACATGCATGATTTTTAAACCTTTTCTCACACTGAATTTTAGTAGTAATTAACTAAGCTTAAGGGCAGTGTTTCAGCAATTTGATTTTAATTTCTGGTTAGAATTTGAATGATAAGAAAAAGTTACACCCTTATCAAGTGATATAATTTTGGGTACTAAATCTAAAAAAATAGCTAATTCAGTCAATTAAATGCATGCATGCAATTAATCTGTGTTTTTAGAAGATAATTCATTAGATGGAACTGTGTAGTAGTCATTGCTTTTCACTGAAACCTTTAGCTAGGTTTTCCTTCCTTAAGCTAGGCTGAGAATATATATAACTACATATAAAAGATGACCGGCATAGGGTATGACCTAGCAAGTAGTGCATCCTAAGAGGATTTATATAGCAAAATAGCTGGTGTGATAGATCAGAGATTTGAGGAGAAAAGGGTACTTTGGTCTTTAATCAGGTCCATGGACCAGATGCCTTGATGTTGCTGGAGCACTGCAGAGGTGGCAAATGAACCTTCAGGTTCAGTTTTAGACTGCAGGAGTCCAGGATCCGCCCTGTGATATGAAACCACCCTGTGCCGTGATCCACAGCACAATAAGTGAGGACAAACAGGGGATTTGCCTCGAAGGCACACTCCTTGTTCAGACTAAACCACTAATATTTGCTCCCAGTGTTATTCACTGCGCTAACAATTTTCTCTTAAACAAAGCCTTGGCAAAGACTGTGATGTGTCACAAAAACAACTAGCTGATTTACCACATGAAAGGCTTTGCTGGTTCTGAGAAAGTACATACATTTAATCTGAGTTAATCTCAGTGTTTTTACTGAAGGCCAGATCCTGATGCCTCCATTCACAGCACCTTTTTCTTTCAGAGGTCCTATTTAAATCGTTAAAGTTATTTTCTGTGGAATGAAGTCTGTTGCTAAATGTGTGTAAGCTATACTAATATTTAGACTTCAAGAAGAAAGAAAAAACAAAATAATGTATCATATTAATTCTAAAAACACTGTACCAAAGTACAACATTAAGCCAGGAAGACTTTGTAACTTTTCTAATCTGTATAATATTATAGGCTCCAGAAATTAGTCTTTTATTCTTATTTGAGCAAATTCATGTAATGAGACATATAGTTGATTTTAGTGATTTACTACTAATATAAAATATTTCCCAAAAATATTTAGAGAAAAATTTGGTTTTGATTAAAAAAAAAAGATACAAATCTTTGCTGAAATCAGCCATAGCAAAGATATAGCAAAGATTTGGTGTAAGTCAGCATTTTTGTACTCTTTAAAACTAGTTATTGTTTAAAGTGTTATGTGTTACTCACGGAGCTCCCTGAAGCAGGTTTGGCTGTGAAGCATGTGATGGAAGAGCTTGCACAAAGACTGCTCCGCAGGAGGTAAGTTCTGGCAGGTACACTCCAAGCGCAGCATGGTGCCCCAGTTGCTAATGTAGGCAGCTTTGCAGTCAGGGCTTGCAGAACAGGGCATGTCACCATTGATTAAAGTTTCAAGACAAGCTTCATCAGCATAGCATTTTTTTGTCACGTGTCTCCAACACTTGGACTGAAAAGCTGTGTATTTTTTCCTGGTGGGAAAAAAAAAAAAGAAAATATACCATGACAGCTTAAAAACTGATTTCACAAAAAGACATTTGCGGATCGCTGGCCTAAATTCTGCTCTGATTTGCACCTAATTGGTTTGAGTGAAATCTGCAAAGTTGTAATTTGAGGAAAAACTTGGTTTTACTGAATGTGTTTTTGAGAAAAAGCAACTGCACTTCTAATCAGCACCTGTGGAGATTTTCCCAGGGTCCAGCAAATACCTGTGCGAACACCAACAGTCTCAGATCCTCAGAGAAGAAATGCAGACACAGGACCAGGCATCACAATGAAACCGAAATAGGTGCTGTTCTAGTGGATCGGTTTTTGGGCAGTATGCAGGAACAATGAGTATTCAATTTATTTTACATAAAATAATCTACATCCAATGCCAACCCCTCCTCCTCCAGAATGCTAACAAAATACAAAATGTCCAAGGCTCAGGAAAAATCAGAAATAATTTGGTTGACCTTAAAGATTAATTGATAGTGGAGATAAATTATGAGAAGAATTAACTTTACCCAGCTCAATAATCTCAAATGATTTCAGATTATTTCCTTTTAGGATAGAATAAAATTGGCTTTTAATTCCCTGTGTATGACATATGTGACACATATATGACACGTCATATGTGTCTGACAATAGAAAACATCTATTACAAGTTAACTAAGAAATCTATAGATATTAATTATAAACCAATTTATCATCACTTACATTAAATGTTAGAGGACAATAAAGATAAACTGGTATCTTATATCGCATATTAATAGATTAAAACATTATTTCCTTAATCATAAAATAAGGCTAATTAATTTACTGTTGATACTGTATAGCTGGAACCAGCAAATCACATGGTAAAACCTGGACTGTTACAATAACAGCTAGGACATTATCATAAATATTTTCATTATACAAGCAAAGGTTTCAAAGCAGATGCCACCTCTGTGCTAATGGAATTATTTTTATTCACCTCCTGATTTATAGATATGGGTAGCCATAATTCACAGACTAATTTTTGCTAATTATATCCCCTTATTGTCAGAGCCAGGAAACACTAATGTTCCCAAAATAATGGGTAATTCAGCAAGTCTCCATTATGATATTACATGTGTGCACATGCACAGACATACATTTGTAACCCAATTTTTCTTGACACGAATAGGGGCAGTTCCCACTGATGTCAGTCTGAATAGCCTGCAGAGAACCCCAAGTGTCTCTTGTCCTCCTGGTTTGTTGACTGAAGGTTAATTTGAGCACAGCTTTGAGGTAAAATTCAGGTCTAATCCACAAGGGAACTGGTGACTACACTGAAAACCAAAGTGAGCCAACTGACCATGCACAAATGGTGTCAATTAAATACAACTACGTATATGGGCTAATCCTCTGGCGTGTTTTCTAAAACAATATCAAATCTGAAAACTGTGTTATTCTTCATGAGTTTGATGTTTTGTACATGTTTCGGAGCAACATTTTTCAAGTATCAGTATGCTTGAGATGAAAAGAATAGGAGATGGTTTTCTGAACAGGCCAAGTGGGTTGTATGGCCCTTGGGTACAAAGGGTCAGACTCTGTGGTGGAAGAGGTAATTACTTTAACCAAACAAACTTTGTCTGGTCTGCAAGCTGCTAGAGGGCAAAGGTGCAGACTGGCAGGCATTATCTGAAGGAAGTTGTAATGAAAATACACAATGGCATAGTTTGTCCAGCAGAAATAGTGTTAAGAGTCATGAAAGAAGCAGAAGCAAAGACCACACCAGATCCTAGACCTTTCTGAATATGAACCTCTTCAGTTTACTTGTGGAATTACTAGTGGAATTACCACAGCTGATGCAGACATCTGTGAAGATGTCAAACACAAGTGATAATCTACAACAGATGCAGTGCAGAAAAGGAATTTGCTATAGATGAGATATATGGCATATGCATATATAAAATATTTAAACAAATCCTTATTCACAGGCACTTTACTGGGCAAAATCCTTTTTCTTACCTGCACAATTCATTCTCTTCACACATGTGGATTACATTCAGACACGATGGAGGTGGAACTGCAGTAACTGCACAGGGTTTGCCATGCAGAAGTGCTTTGGCTCTGTGGCAGGATTCATCAGACTGGATACAGTCACAAAATGTCATCATTTGGGCAACTTCAAAAGGCATGTTTAGGTAGAAGAACCTTATGGCTGCTTGACATTCTTCCATGTTGCACTTCTTATTTACCGAGCAAACCTTAAGGTACAGGGACAACTGTTTGTTGCATACTTCATCTTCAACACACTCCTTGTTCATATCCAAACAGCTTCTGTTTGCTGTGTACGCTAAAAAGGATAACAGTTTTTTTAAATGAAATCAGAGAAAAACCTTTCTCCAGTGATACAATCATCAAATAGTCATCCTGCCATCCATTCACATTATAAATACGCTTGACTCCCCCAAACTCTGATCCAGCTCTTCCAGCATTGCCTCTTCTAGGCCTATTTTGTGATCTTCATACTTCTCCCTTCCACTGCTTGGCCTTCATAAGCAACCCTCCTCCAAGTTTCTGGCCCTGCCAGACAAATAAGGGAGAAGAAAGAGAAAACTGGCAAGATGGAAGTTTCTTCATAGTACCTAACAGTTTCTGGAAGCTATTGGCTACTGGATACCTGAAACTGCTGATAGTTTTGCAGTTTTTTGCTAGGCTACATAATAAATAGTGGAAAAGAGACTATAAATGGCATTTCTGTGCTTTTAAAGTGAGATTAGGTATGTCTAGCTTATGTTATAAAGCTTCCAAAAAGAGCTAGATAATTCTGACCCTGAAATGTTTATGGCATAAGATTTGCCTCTGTAAATTTAACAGGATCAGGATTGTTACCTGACATTTTTGGATTCTTATGTACCCAGTAGCTTAACTGAAAAGATGTTGGCTCTATTGACTCCACGCTCCTTAGTAATTTGAATGAAAAGTGTTCATTGTAATCTCAATATACATTGTGCACGATCTGAAAACATATCTAAACCCAGTTATTAGGATTCATAATCCATACTTACTGTGTTTGGAGAGAGCAGATAAACTCCATTGTAATTTTGTTTCTGTATTAATATTGTCTAGAACAAAAAGATATGATACAGGTGTAGGTGATAAATCATGTCTTAGCTTAGTTTTTAATTTTAAAGTTTGGCTGTGTTGCTCGCATAGGGCCAGTAGTAAAAATAAACAAGAATAAAACAAATCAGCTTGACCAAATAGGACCTTTCACCTTGTTAACAAACTCTAAAATCATTGTTAAATATATTTGTAAGTTTTTGAGGTGAAAGCACAGTTTATCAATGGCTGCTGATAACATTCTCTACATAATTATAGATCCTGTGAGCCCAAGAAGAGTTTTTAGAGCTGCTCAGCACTGTATAAAGTCAGATTTGTGAATAAATAAAGGCCAGAGCACTAACTGTTTGTCACCATATAAAGTCAAGGCAGGCAGACAATTCTTACTATTAGATAATTATTGTTATTGATCTCATATTGTTTCTAGTTATTGTGTAATACTAAAAGGGATTTAATTGGATTAGGTTGTATCAAATTAACACATTGAAGGACGATAGTATTTGCACTCAGTCTAGCATTTTGCTATCACATTAGTAATTTGCATCTAAATAAGCCTCTTAAAACTAACCTGTTCCCAATGTTAAACTGCAAATGAATAAGAGAACCTTTTTCACAGACTTGTGAACACTATTGTTACGTATGAAAGCATTCAAACTGTTGGAATACCACTAACCTGTGTCAGCATCCTGATTTTTCTCATCATAAACATCATCATTGTCATAATCATCATCATTTTCACTAGCTGTTGAAGTTTGAGTCTCTTGAGAATATTGTAAACAAGCGTTGTTAAATATTCCCTTCCATATTTTAATGCATCTCATCTGAAGTGGTTCTGAGCACCTGCACGCTCCCAGCACTGTTTTCCTCAATTCTTTCCACACTGACAAACACTCCTGCTTGGCCATCGGGAGCCTGCATTTTGCTGTGTCCATCTGGCAGGCTCGCTGGAAGCTTTTATACACTAAAAAGCAGTAAGCATCCTCTCGACAGCGTTGTTTTGCAGTACTGCAGTCATTCTCTAATTCTTCTGAGTGTCTTTGGTATTCGGGGTTTCTGTGTTGCCTAACACTCAGATCAGTATCTGATCCTGAGGAAGTTCCCAAATATTCTGTACAAAACAGAGACATAAATCAAATGGAAGATCAGGCATCATCACTGGTCAGCTCAAAACAAACTCGGGAAAAGGAAATTGTCTTAATGCAATAAAATGAATGAAACAGCCCTAGTTTCATTCTGAGCTGTATGTAAATACAGAATAATTTCAGAGTCTTGCAGACTAATGAATATTCCTTGTGCTAAGTGTGTCCTAGTAGCCATATAGTACAGTCTACTTTGACAATTCAGCTAACAGTAATATGAAAAACCCTCACTAAAATTGCTGCATAAAGGGGTTAATTTCACATTATTTTAACTGCCTTCAGATTGGACATATCATGGATTATCATCTTCAATACACAGTTTGTAAATAGAGAATGGCAATTCCAGAAGATGGTTCATTCATTACCTAATATAGTCATGTAAGTTACCCAGGGGGATTTACTCCTGAAAGTATCTCCAACATCATAAGCTATTATCTGTAGGTATAACCAATACTAGTGTAACACCATTCAAGCCTTTTACTCTATGGGTGAGAAATGTAACCTCTATCAGCAAAAAAATATAAAAGTACTTCATTTTGCTAGAAGCAAAAGCAACTGTTCCAACGACATCAACATTGTCATTACATTCTTGTTTGGGGCAAGGAGCAACAGATCAAGATGTTATTATTTCCTCTGCAATAAAGCCATACATTCTACTACCATATGATGTACACTTATTCATGGCAGCAGGGAACGATGTATTAGCACCAGGAATCAGCTTTGGGGCTCACTTTCTAGATTCTCATGCACTGGCTCGTTTTACCTCTCTGATGTCAGCTTTGCTGTTCATTACTCCAGGAGACATTGGACCACAAACTGCAAGCCTTTCATGCACTAAGTAATTCTGAATTATAGAGATAGGCTTTCTGAAGGGAAAAGAGTTCTTGGAAAAATAAAAAAATATATTTAAAAGAGCTGGGCCCACTGATTACCACAGAATTTTTAAAAAGATGAAGTTTATATATTCTGTATGTCTGTATGAAGGTAGAAACTGTTTCCCATATCCAGTGACCTCTCCTAGTTGCAGCAAAGATGTTCCCGTAACACAGTGTGACACAACTGCAGAACTGTGCACCCCCATTCACTCACACTCCCATTCACAAGGTCTTTAGATGTGTCTCTCTACATATAACATAAATCCAGTGATGCTTAAGCCCTCATCACAGATTTTAGAGTCACTATTGCTTTCCAGTGGATTGCACAAGACCTTTAGAAATTATGTTAATTTCTTACATGCATTTTATTGGTTTTGTTTATTTTAAAGCAGATACGGCATTGTTTTCATATGCATGTTGGAGTGTAAATATCACAGAAAAGACAAAACTAATTTTGGTGTGGCAGGGAATTATCGGATTTGAGATACATGCAAAGAAACCTGAATCCATCTAAAACAAGGGTTACCAAATTATATATTACTTTTTGTTCTTCATAATTAAAATTTTGTGTTTAGTTACCTTTATTAATACTGCACTGTTTCCCAAGCAAAGTTGTGATGCTACAGAAATCATCTGTAGTGCAGACACAGTTTTTAAATTCTGGGAATTCATCAGCCAGTACCTGGATGATTCTATTACATCCAATAGCATCTTCTGCCTTGCATCCATTACCTAGAACTCACCATTAAAATTATAATGTTGTTAATGTTTCTGAATGCTTAAGGGATATAGTTACATAAAATAATTCAATTGAAGCAGAAAAATAATATGTTTTGCCAAGAGAAGATGGTTTGAACTTAGTTTTGTTTGAAAACTTGTCATAATTTGCAAATTTTAAATCATATTCAGAGCAATATAATAAAATTGTGGATACAATACTGCCTTCTTTTATTTGATCTGACCCATTGCCAGAATGTCTGCTTATGTTCTCATTTTCAAAGTACATAAGAACTTAAACTCATACCTTTTATTCTAGGTAGATGAGGCACAGAGACCAAGCTAAAAAAGTGTATAGGAGTCGAGGGGCACATCCTGAACTGAGGCACGGAGACACTCACCTTGGTCCTGTGTAGAAGCGAGGTGCCTGTTAGAGGGATGGGAATTCACAGTGTAGGGTAACGTACTGCCACGTAATGGAGTAAGAGAGGGGACATAGGAGAGCAGGCACAGTCCCCCGATAATGGTCATGCTAGCTCCATCCTGAGGGATGCCATCTCTAGTTCAGATCTTCATGGCACGAGCCTACAAATACTCATCCATTTGGGTATGCCCTTGGACTGCTACCCTATAGGGAACAACTTTACTGCCGAAGTTTGGCAGTAATGAGAACAAGTTTAAAGTAGTCCAAGAACATTCTGGTTTGGTTTTTGGGGTTTTATTTAATAGTAAAAATAAGGGAGAAGTTAATGTAAAAATATAGACAGAAGCCTTAGTTTTCCAGTCCAGTTTCAAGCATGTTGCTCGCAGATGCACTTCAGCTCAATGACAAAGACACTTACACAGGCTGTCAGGTCATATTTTCCTTGTATGTGCAGTAAAATTAAAGACCATGTAGTAGTTTGTGGTACGAAGGTAAATCAATGACACCTCTAATTTATGGACTAAAAGGTTTTAAAAGTATTTCATTACTTATATTGCTTGAGTTACAAGTTACTTAAGAAAGTTACAGAAGAATCAATTTAATACCACCTAAGAAAATTTTATTTTGTGAAAGCCATGGGCTACCTTGTCAAAACAGGTATGTAGGTCTCCAAACCAACACACTTCCTCTCTTCACTTTGAAGATATTAAGTACCTCACAACATGTAAGATAAGGAGTATGTGGCTCCAAGATCCCAGGCTGGTTGCGAGACAGCAGAAGGATCAATTTTAACCTACTGAGCACATATGCTTCTGTCCCTGCCCTGTCAACAGGAATGTCTGTTCTGCTTCCTCAGTGACTAGCGTGGAGCAACATGTGCTGTAGTAAAACTACAAAGCCAGCAGCCATGTGTCACCACTGCCACGGACATGCTTTAATGTGATTAATGTCATTTTTATGTTGTTGACACAAACAGCAGCGGAAGGCAGTCTCGGCGAAGGCCTGCACGGGGAAACAATGTATTTTCTCTGTGCCTGAAGGAATAAGTATTAGCTGTTCCAGAGTGCACATCCCCCTTCTGCCACCCCAAAATCCTTTTCCAAACAGAATCTATAATGTCTTTTCTCCAGCTGCTGCTGCTGACTAAGGAGAGTTTGGGGACGTATTAAAGTGTTCATTGCTACAGGGGGATGCCAAAGTCCAGCAAGAGGTACTGTTCCCAGCCTGTGCTCCCACTTCACCCCTATCAGCAAAGGAGGAGGTGATGGTGCCCAGGCTTTCCTGTATCTCTCCAACCCCAAATCCAACTTGCCCTCTGCATTTTTAGAAGTAGAGGATGGCCTTGACCCCTAGTCCTTCACATTCTTTTCTTTTTTCCATAGCCAAGGAGTTCAGGAGATGTACTGAAGGTCATAGAACACTTCCTGACCATAAAAATAGGCTGGAAAGTATGTGGTCACATGGAAACTATGGAGGCCCATGGAGGTGGGGGCATGGATGTTCTACTCTACCTTTAACCAAAAAAATTTCAGGAGACAATTTCGGGAGGACAAATTCCAGCAGTAGAAAAAGAGCGGCAAATATCAGGAGGGGCTTGTGTAAAAACTAGGTAATTTACAAAATTTATGACTGTCTTCTTTAAGGTCCTGAGGATACTTCAAAGCTGGAGGTGAGCAGAGGCAGGAGAATAAGGAACACAAATCGCAGTATATTTTATGCAGCACTGCAGCTTCACTTAACTCATCTGTCTTCATAACCCTAACAAGTTGTGGTTAGGAGTCAGGTACAGGGCCTGTGTTCAGTGTCCCTGAATGTGGTGAACTCACGGGATTGAATCACAGCAGCTGACAACTAGGGGGTGAGATGTAGGTTGTGGGGCTATGAACATACAAAGGGCATAGGCAGAATCAGGAAGCACATCAGATTTATGGGGTTCCTTTGCCTGGCCTCTTGAAAGCTGTGTAGAACTAACCTATTATCAATATTGGTCTGTTTGTGCACTCTGTTGATTCAGCTGTGATGAACAGCAGAAAGTATTTTATTGCTGGTTTTCAATTATTGTTGTTTTACCACTGATTAGTTCTAGGTAATATATTTTAGCTTATACATATGCTTCCAAGGCATTTATAAAACAACACTCTCTGACCTAATACTCAGCAGCCATTATTCCTAATTAGATATATTTATATGTACAAAATCTATGTACATGGGACCACAGATAGAAGCATGACAGATTACAAGCTGACACTTCAAAGGTAATAATCTCTGTTCTTGCACAGTCAGGTCTTCAGTCATCTCTCAGTGGCAACTGCATCTGAAGACTGCAGAGGAAAGTGCTGGGTTTTCCCCTCTAGCACTGGTGAGATCACATCTGGAGTGCTGGGTCCAGTGCTGGGCTCCTGAGAACAAGAGGGACGTGAGCATACTGAAGTGGCCCCTGCGAAGTGCCACAGGTGTGATTAACGGACTGAAGCATGTGTCCTACAAGGAGAGGCTGAGAAAGCTGGGATTGCTCAGCCTGGAGTAGAGAAGGCTCGGGGACATACCGATACAGGTATCTGTGTGTATAAATGCCTGATGGGAGTGGGGTGAACAAGGCAGGGACAGACTCCTCAGTGGTATCAAGTGACAGGACAAGAGGTACAAGCTGAAGAAATTCCATTTAAAGGTCAGGTTTTTGTTTTTTTTTTTTTTAATATGAGGGTGGTCTAATAGCAGAAGAGGTTGCCCAAGGGGATTTTGGTGACTCAGTCACTGCAGATATTCAAAATCCATCTGGACAGAGTCCTGGAAGACAGCCTGCAGTTGAGCCTGCATAAGCAGGTGGTTTGGACTTGATCTCCAGAGGTTCCTTCCAACCTCAACGATTCTGTTATTCTAAGAAAAATAGTCTTCCAAATTAATGAAAAATGTGATTCCTTCATATTTAAGTGATCTGAGGTTTTTTTTTTAACTCATATGTCTCCAGGTCGGAAAAATTAAGTGTATACTCTTTATGGTTAAATCAGAGCTCAGAAATTTCTCTTTTTTTTTTTTTCCATTTAAAAAAAAGTAGTAAAAAAATCTAGAAAACCTCAAACCTTGCAATCTTCATTCTGCAGTGCTGAAACATTTTTGACATTTTCAAAGTGAAAACTTTTTGATTCTATCACAATTAAAGATTTCAATCTTTTCCATCCTGTCCTAGAAGCTGACTCCTAGTCATTTTCACCCCCTCTCTTTTTTTTTTTTTTCTGTATCTCGGAACAGAAGAGCAAGTGGAAGAAGGCTTGGATTCAGAGGACTGTACATTTAGATTCTGAAAATGCTGTTATAGTAGCAGGGGATCAGTGACGGACAGTTTGACAGAGAAAGGTATGGCTTAGGCAGTCATCTGGAGAGTGCCCCCAGACCTGCTCTGAAGAATAAAAGATGAAGGTTCTGATAATGCACTTATTTAACTTGGAAGCTACAGGCTGATGGACTGAGTTACTAAATTCATACACAGAGTAGGAGTATAATTATAATTTGCAGTTAGGTTTCCCATAAAGTAACTAGCAAAAGAAGTATTTTTGCCTCCAAATAACATACTCATGCTTAGCACTGAAGGCCCTTTTCCGTTCATAGAGCTCATCCATGATATTTTTAGTCTTGCACTTGTAGAGCACCCTTCACAGTCAGTATGATGTTACTCTTATTAATAACGCTGCTGGTAGATTTTCTATTGCTGTTTCTGTGGGCTCTCTGAGAGGTACCATCAGCTGTCTGACTGTGAGTTTACACCCTCTGGGGTCATGGCACCTAATAAGCACATTTAGAATAGTTTGTCCTAGACCCAACACACTATCTGTCCTCTGCAATGGTGAAGAGTCCTTGCCATAGGCTGTTATCCTAAGGAAATGTACAAACAAATCCAAAAAAGCAATCACAAGAAGGGTTTATTTGCAGAAGGTTTGTCTGACCCAGTTACAAATACCATTATTAACAGTAAATAAGTACATAGGAGAATAAGTGAGGGAAATCACATGTTATGGGTCAATGCAACAAATCCAAAGGGAAGGCCACAGAAGTCATCATGCTAGCCCACTTCTGCTGGTTGCATGGTATGAGGAAGAATAGGCTACAGTACAAATCTTGATCTTTAAGTCAAGTAGTCTTGGTGCTAACACCTTTGTGAATTATGTGAGAGAAGCAAATTCAGCTTCTTCTGATTTGGGGAAAAGGTTTAGTTCCAGAGAGCTCATCTTTAAGCCACTATGTGGAGCCTGAAAGTACTGCATATTCCAATACTTTTTTTCGAGTAGCAGCCATATCTTTTGAAGCTGTTCCACTTCACATAAAATATTTAAAACCTCAATAGAACATGAACTGAAACCCTGTCCTTTTGGGGACTGTTCTAACCATTAGGTTATCATGTATTTTTCATTTACTCTGTCTGTTCTTAAAAGTATTCAGTCATTCTTTGCAAAGCAGATATGTTTCTGGAACAGGACACACTAAGAAGGACCCCTTGGAGAATTTTCTGCTCTAATTATTTTGATTACTGCCTTGTGACTTGGGACACTTGGGTTCATATCTCTGCAACAAATCAGAGATAGGTAGCTCACACTGCATTCACTTTGGTGAATGTTCTAGCAATGGGCTATTGAGGATGAAGCTAGGCAGCATCTTCTGCTGCCTAGCTTCTCTCACAGAACAAATATGAAACGTGGTCCTGACATCAAGACAGACAGAGGGACATATGCTTTATCAACTCTGCTGCAGCTGAGGCTCAGAACAGATTATGGCATCAGGACAGGGCTGGTTTTGTTCAAATAATGTCAATACAAGGAGAAGAGAGGTTTCCATGGAGATATAGATACCTCTGATTTCCACTGACAGAGAACATGCCTCAGGTAATTAAGTTGCTAGAAATGGCAGCAATGTACCTAAATACTCTTGGCTGCATTTATGAACAGGACCAAGGCATGGGCTAGGCTAATGGCCAGTGACTGTGTCTATACTGTTGTACTTTTGCATGGTACCCAGTCTGGCCTGAGCCAGCTAGACCATGAAGAGAATGTGCATTGGCCTGAAGTCACTCCCAAAAGGCAGTTTTGTGAAACCAGTGTGGGGAGAAGAGAGTTTAGGTGTATGGATATATGCTGCCCCATGACAGTTGAACTCAGGGCCAGAAAATAGTCCCTGGCCCATTTTATTTTCTAGTACTGGTAGCCTTGGCAGATCAAGGTCCTTGACATTTATCGGTCAATGAAGGTGTCATTACTAGCTTGCTCTAATGACACTACCACTCTTCTCCCTTCCATATTCACCGCACCTAGCAACTGAATACTCAATATTTAACAGCATGGTCTTGGAGGGATTTAAAGAAAGAGAGAGAAGGTGAATGGTACCAAATATTTGTTCAAGAAGAGAAAGGACCATTTAGATTAGGATGAGTTTCAGGTCAGATTTTTAATACCTGGTCTTCCCCCACTTAAAACATCCTTTACTTGGAAATGATGCACCAAGCATTGGAAGTGCAATAAACAGAGACAGAGTCTTATTTTCTGCTTTCATTTATGTGTGAATGTGTTTAACAATTCAAGGAAGCTTAGTTGCATCAAAACCTGCACTTTATCGTACCATCACTCCCTGCAAGTGAATCACTCTGTACCTCCCTACAACACAACTTTCTTTGAGCATGCTGTATTCGATTTGTTTCTTATTCTAATACAACATTTGAAAATTATTCAAAGTAACCACTACATTTTTGGTATCATGTGAGATTACAGATCTCAGAATCATAGAACAGTTTGGGTTGGAAGGGATCGATCTTAAAGATCATCTAGTTCCAACCCCCTGCCATGGGCAGGGGCACCTTCCCCTAGACCAGGTTACTCAAAGCCCCATCCAACCTGGCCTTGAACACTTTCAGGGATGGGACATGTTCCAGTGCCCCAACACCCCCTTCCACTAGATCATGTTGTACACAGCCTCATCCACCCTGGCCTTGAACACTTCTAGGGAGGGAGCAGAGCAACTCCTCTGAACTATGGAAAGCAAGGTTGGAACTTTCCTCCCAGCTGCATGCTGGCTTTGTTTAACAGAATCTCACAAGAGCATAATTTCTGCTGAATTCAGACTTCTTGACTTAGTTCAGACTCTGATTTTGTTCATAGTCCAGAAATTTCATTTATCTCCTTATTGAAGAGACAATATGACTGTTACTGAAAATAATATTGGCTACCGTAAAGGATTTCAGAAGTTGACTGTCCTCTGCCATAATTTTCTCTTTGAAATCTCACTGACTTCATTCAGTTACCACAGCAATATTATGATAAACTATGAATATACAACCATTCAGCAACTGAAAAAAAAAAAAAAACCCAGCAAAAAGCTGTGTACACCATAAAGAATTACCTGAAATATTGCAGAGATCTTCAACAACATTCCAGACTCTCTCACATCCATTTGCAGCATTTATACATTGCTCCCTCAAATGCAGACAATCAGTAGTCTGGGCAGTAGATATACTTGTGAAGCACATGAACAGCACTGTAAAAACAGAATATAATGACGATCTAATACAATAGTTATTGGACTGGCCCTTTTCATTTACACTTAGATTACAACAGTATAATTTATTGTCATTTATATATAGATTAAAATTTTCTACTAAGTTACTTTTTAACAGACAAAAACTTTTCTTCAGTTTCATAACTGGAAAATTTTAATTTTAAATTCTCAAAGTTGTAGTGTGGCATATTTTGTATTGTTTTTACCCCAGTATTATAACATCAGCCAATGCTACGTATGACATCAGTCCATAGATACATAGAAATTACTGCAGTTCTGGGTTCCATAATAAATTACATAAAGGACGACAGTATAAAATTCAGAGGAAACAGCATTTTATCTGGACTGCAATTTCATCAAGCTAGAGAATGCACAGGAATTCCTATGAATAGACAGGTGAAAGGGATTTGACAGCTATACAACTGTTGGATAACAAAAGTTTTTATTTCATATTAGAGTACTCTTTACCTTCTTGATTTTTAATTCACAGATGCTTAATTTCTTGAACCCATCCCCACATTTATGTCTTTATCTGCTTCCCTGAGTGCACTGAACATAAAGGTCATGTTAATTACAGAATCACAGGATGGCAGGGGTTGGAAGGGACCTCTGGAGACCATCAAGTCCAATGCCCTGCTAAAACAGCTTCACCTATAGCAGGTTGCACAGGATCACATCCTGGCAGGTTTTGAATATCTCCAGAGAAGGAGACTCCACCATGTCTCTGGGCAGCCTGTTCCAGTGCTCTGTCACCTTCAAAGTAAGCAAGTTTTTCCTCACGATGAATTGCATTAAAAAGTTCTGAAATTGAAGACTAATATGGAGGTTTCAAGGTGAAGAATTTTAAACCAGCACCACCTCTGGCTTATCAGTAGAAAATTAAATTGCCTTGCTAAGAAAAGACAAATCAGTCGGGGTTTAGCTCTTGCATCAACATTCCCAGGGTAACACAACATCTAATTGGTAACCATGTGTCTTAATTTACTATGAAATTAAGTTTCAGACACTGATTTCAGGCCTTATCAAATCAGCTGCTGAACACCTGATGGGGGAGTTCTCTTTAGGTGTTGAAGTATCTCCCAGACCAAGTCTCCTTATTTTCCTTATGTTGCAGCAAATTCATATGAATTTGAGGCATTTCCAGCACTGTTTAATTCCTTAAAGACCATCTGCAAGAGGCATGAAATATTCCTTCAGGACTTGTCCAGACACTATTCAGAGAAATGAAATGTTTCCAATGACACATTTCAGAAATAAGGAATTAAATATCAAATATCACTCTCAACAATCTTAAGGAGCCTGTTTAGAGGTGAATGTGTTTAGAGGTGATGCCACCCCTTCTGGACATGGACTTTACCTGTGATAGTGTAGG